>NW_006922505.1:96976-111702 GCF_000298275.1 Orycteropus afer afer | reverse complement strand
TTTTGGAGAAGTCTTTGGAAGCACATAAAAATTTAATTTTTAGAAGGTCCCAATCATCTGGCTTCTCTTCTGCTGTTGGTGCATTTTGAATTATGCTTGATAGTCTATTTAAGGTCAATTCTTAAGTCCCAATACCACTTGGAAATATTCAGGCTGTTGGTCCTGTCAGAGTAGCTGACAGTCAGCAGTTCCAACTGTCTCTGTACTCACTGTTTTTCTTCATGTTTTTCCACTATTTGGGGCCTAATCTACTTCTGTATAGTTCCTTTCAAAGTTCGGGTCTCCAGGATTATCTTCTGTATCTCTGTGAATTGGTTTTTCTTTTCTTTATTGAAGAGGGTCTGTGTCACTTGTCTTCCTATTCCTCTGTGTTACCGGAAGTCCTCTAAGGTTGTAATCTTTACAGAAGCAGACTGCCACATCTTCTTCCCCAGAGCTGCTGGGCTGTTTGAACCACCAGCCTTTCAGTTAGCAGCCAAGCTTTTAACTGCTATGCCACCAGGGCTCCTTTCTTTCAATTTAATGGAAACTTTAATCATTTATTCAACTGTTTGTAACCATTGTATGGGTGAAGAGGAACACCAATTGATAGGAGCATGTTGTTCCTTGCAAAATGAGAGGTAGGTGTGAAGAGTCAGTGTGGGCTGAGCTGACAGTCAAGGTAGTAGATGCTCAGTGGATGGGTACTGAGGGAAGCTCTGGTGACCTCCAGCAATTATAAGATCCTTTGATTGTTGGGGTAACATATTAGCTGTGATACAAGCTTTGGCTTCTGGAAAAATTTGAGTAAATTCTGAAGGAACTTTCAGAAAATGTTAAGGCAGCATGCCACAGAGGTTTGGAGGTAGAGTGTTCAGGAGGTTTTAGGGACTAGCCCCGCTCACTGAAATAGTGGAGGATAAGCTTGGACACAAAGTGGGAACCATTTTATTCAGAGCTCTGACAACCAGATCGTCAGTTTGGCCTTTAAAACCACCTAGAAACCTTTATAGACAATGAATGAAGGATTAGCATCTGGTTAAGTATTTGCTAAAATGGCAAGGAGGCCACATGTTCTGACCTTCTCTAATCCCACAAGAGGAAGGCAGAATCACCATCAATAGTGCAAGGCCTATTCCTGCCAGGCCAGACATGCTGCCTCCCTCCAGCCCTTTCACCAACCGTTCCTCCCAAAACACCCACCACCTCTCCTCTGGGTTCGATAATTCGCTGCAGTGGCCACACAGAACTCACGGATTATCGCGTTTATTAGGAAGCACCAGGCTACCACTCAAGTTCAGGAAGAATGCTCAGTCTCTCTCCAAGCCCACTGTCCCTCAACAAACAGTCTCTCAGTTTCTTTCCCAGCAGTGCTGTCCCTCGATGTCTCACTCAGCAATGCATGTCTCTTGCGTCTCTTTCCCAGCAGCATGTGTCTCTTTCAGGGGCGCGTGTCTCTTTTGGCAGCATGTCTTCCTCAACCAGCAGTCAGAGTGAGAGTTCTGCCTCTAGGAGGCCTCCTTTTGAGCCCGGCAGGGTGGTCAAACTAGCCAATCATAGCATCAGAACTCTAAGCACCTGAGAGAGAGTGGGCACCTCCCAGAACATTGTTTTGTGCCACTCCCAACAGAAATACTCCAGGTGGACAACTTCAGCAATCAGGAGCTCCTCAGTTGCTCATAGAAAATCCCACCTTGGAGTTTACAAAGACTTATGGGTAGAAAAGCCACACTAAGTAATTTATACACCATAGCATTACACAGAAATTATTTCAGAGTTGGAAAGGATGAGGACAAGGGAAGACATAGAGGTAGGGATAACATTTTTTTTTTTTAATTTTATTTTGATTTGGGTGAAGATTTACAGAGTAAATTCACTTTTCATACAGCAGTTCACATATACTTTGTCTCATGTCATTGACCAAAATTTACAATGCAACAGCTCCCCTCCCACTTCCTCCCCATAGTTACCTCTTCCCAGTGTCCATCCCTCCATACTCTTCTGCACCCTGAGCTGTCTCCCTGTGCCTAAGCAGCCCTTCCTTCTCCCATGATTGTTCTCTCCAGGGCGTGTGTCTACTTGAGGTAAATGTTTAACTCACATGCCTGTATTTTGTTTGGCTGGAAACCACAGGTGTGGGTTCAATTCCAGACCTGCAGGGCAGCTAGGGGCCATAGTCTCAGTGGTTCCACCAGGCTGTATTGGACCAGCAAACCTGGTCCTCACCTTCTTTTTTTTTTTTTTTGCCTCCAAATGATTTTGAGTTTTGTTCCACATTGTTCTCCCTCTCTATGCAGGAACTCCTACATCCCTTCCATGTGGATGACAGTGGTAGCTGGGCACCATCTAGTTCTTCTGGTCTCATAGTTGTATAGGTTGCAGATCAGATGGTGTACCAGTCGCTAGGACTGATTGTTTCCATTAATTTTGGTTTTCTTCTTTCTTCTTGACGAGGAAAGACCCATTGTTGCATCTAGATGGCAGCTTGCTAGCTTTTGAGATCCCAGTCACTACTCGCCAAAGTAGGAGGTGGAACAGTGTTTTGTATAGTATGTTATGCCAATTGAGCTTGATGTCCCCTGTGACTATGGTCCCAAGCCCGCAGGATCAACTACATGGTCGCTCTGGGTAGCTGGCTGTGACCAAGCAATGACCATAACCTTGCCCCTTGTCAGCTCTACTATACACACCTGGGAATTCTGATCATTCCCATGAACTTATAGGCCCATTGTCTGCCAACCCTATATATGATCTTGGATACACTCCCCATTTAGACATACCTAATTGTTTAGCTTGTTCACCTATCTATCCGTCCATATACCCATGTTTGCTTTCACTGACAACTCAGTACTGTATATGCAAAAGGGTTCATATTTGTTGTCTGTACTGCCCATGTACCTCTCTATGTCTTTCTCATCCTCAATGCTGCCATATTGGTCACTCACATTTAGTACATTGCCCTTCTCTTCACCCAAATCAATATTTATCTCTATCTATCTAACAGTGTTCCCTCCCCTCCTCTCCCACCCCTGGTAACCAACAAAGAAAATGTCCTCCAACATATAAACCTTTCCTTAACTTTTACAATAACGGACTAATACAATATTTGTCCTTTTGTGACTGACTTATTTCACTCAGCATAATGTCCTCCAAGGGATAACATTTTTTGTCTTTCAGAAATAGCAAGGAAAAGCTTCTCGACATCTTTACTTTCCTTTAGCAAAGGGGAAAATCATCCTTAGATGTTTCAAGTATTATCTCCCCCAAATACAGTTTGTGGTTCCATTTACCTTTAAGGGCCCAATTGCACAGGAGTAGTTTGAGAGGACTTTGATTTCTGTGTTGTGCAAATAAGATGAATTGGGCATAGAATGTTCTGGATTCAGTAGTACTTTCCTTATAAAAATGAAAACATATGGATATCAGCAGTGTACATGCTAATCATGCCATTTACCCAACTCCAAGGTACCAAGGAGTTCTAGTTGCCAAGCTCTACCAGTTTCCTCTCTTAAATCTCTGCTTTCTCTTTATTCTCTGGGCTGTATCCTTGGTTCCCATCTTGACTATTTCTATTAATTGTCTCCCTGCCTCCAGTTCCTAGAGAATCTTTTCCCCTTGCTGACCTAGCAGCCCCATCCTACTTTCTAGAAACTTTCCCTTTTCTCTTGACTCACTACACTACATTCTTGAGTCCCCTGTTGTCTTTTCCTGGTTTCCTAAATTAGCTTTCTTCCTGTTCTATGGAACTCTGTTCTTTCCTTATTTCCTGCCCTGTACAGTAGTGTTAAAGGTTGTTTGTCTTTCTTAGTAGACTGTGAGTCCACAGTGCCTGCCTGGCACATAGTAGGTGCTCAGTGGATGCATGGCTGAGGGAAACTCAGTTCACCTCCAGTTTTTATGATTCTGTGATTGCTGGGCCATCACATTAGCAGTGCTGTAGTAGCTTGTGGCTCACTAGCTCTTTAAATTGCACATAGGCTCCGGATGATGCTTTAGACAACAGAGCCAACTGAGCTGGTTGTGGTCATGTGAACAGAGTTAGTAAATGCAGGAGGACAATGTGTGGGAGAATATGCATATGATTTGGAACATGTGATTTGAGGTCGAGGTATCCACAACAAACAGTTGTAAATGACAATCTGGAACTCACCACAGAGGTCTGAATTTGCTTGTTATTACATATCTTCCAGGCCTCATGCTAAGCATTTTTTAATCTCTATAACAAATTACGCATTATTTCCAAATTATAGATGAGGACACTGTGATATACCACCTTTCTTTTCCCCCACTGTCCTATAGCCTCCAAACTCAGTGGATTCTACTCTCGGCATATATCTGTTGCTTGTTTTCAGTCTCGCTCCCCTAGTCCAGACCAGCATTCTTTCCTCATACTTGGGGACTAGCTGGACTCACTTCTCCATCCATCCTTCTAATGGCCAATTTTTTTTTTTTTTTTAATTGTGAGTAGGGTGAAAGTTTACAGAGCAAATTTATTTTCCATAGAGCAATTCACACATATTTTGTTATATGACATTGACTGCGATTCCCCACAGTCTTTAACAGCTCTCTTCCCACTTCCCCCCTGCAATTAGTTACCTCTTCCCTGTGTCCTTCTTTTCTGTGCATTCTTGCCCCCTGAGCTGCCTCCCTGTGCAAATACTGCCCTTGTGTTCTGCCATGATTGATCTTTCTAAGGAGTGTTTCTACTTGATGTAAATGTTTACCCCATAGGCCTTTCCATTGTTTGGCTGGAAACCACAGGAATAAGTTCAGTTCCAGACCTAAAGGGTAACTAGGGGCCATAGTCTCAGTGGTCTCACCCGGCTCCATCAGACCACTAAACCTGGTCTTTTTTTATTTTGAGTTTTGTTCTTCATTGTTCTCACCAGTGGCTACCATTTTTTTTCCCAGTTGTGCCACCCCAACTCTGCCATTTACCCCCTTCCTCACTAGAGTAGAAAACCCATTGCTTGGTTTTCTAGAGCAACCGCAACTCCTGCTCTCCCGCCCTTCCATGACTTAGCGCTCACATGTGGCCCACGTACTAAACTTGATTCAGCCTTGCAGGGCTCCCCTTGGACTCTGACTCTCTGCTACTGCTCATTCCCTTCCTCCGCCAAGTGATTTCTCTCTCCTCTTCAAGGCTTGCATGAATTGTGACTGTCTCTCTGGGGCTTTCCTCATTTCTCCACGTTTTTCCCTAAGACTTTGCTGTTTGTAATATGTATCTGCCCATCTTGTCTGATGGTTGCTGTCCGCATGGCAGGGACTCCCCAGGTTTGTAAATACCATGAGCACAAAGACGTTATCTTGTTCTTCTCTCTGTATCCACAATGTTTATTGGGTGACTGAGTGAATGAATAAATATGAGTGAATAAATAAAAATGAGTGGAAGAGTGGTTTTGCCTAAATGCTAGCAGTAATTTTCTTTTGTGGTCCTCTCTGTTCCCTGGATAACTTTCACTAATGAGAGTATAAAATTTATTGTGATATAATGAAAAATCTGAGTTGATGGTGGAAATATATATTGTATTAACATTTTAGAATTGCCTCTAAACAATATTTTTGTTTTTCATAATGTTATTTTTTGCAAAACTAGTATATGAATGACTGTCACTAATGACCGTGAAACCATACGCAGGGGGGTACATGTTTGCTCTTTTCTCTCTCTGAACAGGAGGGCATATCGGGATAAATTGAAGTTTTGGACCCATTTTGTCCTGGCAACATTGATTATATTTACTGTATTCTCTTTTTTTGCTGAACAGGTAAGTTTTAGATATTTTATGTGGGCCTTAAATGTATTTCTTGATACTTTTATATCTGATTATTTTAGAAAATGGTATAAATTTATAACCAGGAGTTTGAATTTTTCCTGTTGCTTTATATCGTATATGTCAATATTTGGAGGATATTTTATAATATTCAGGCAGCAATCATAACAGCCTTTTAGTCATTTGTCTTCTAAATCTAATACCAGTATTCTTTTTACCTGGAACTCCATGATAATTTACAAGTCTCAAGCTAAAACAAAAAAGGTCTAAGTATTTTTCACCAAGAACCCACTTAAAATCCTCATCTGATGACAATTTTTTATGCATCTCCCATTTTCTTTCTTTCCAAAAATGACTGCAGTGTTTTGTCCTCCGATCTTACACCATTCTGTGGACATGGCATGTGATGCACACAGCAGTTTCCCTGTCTCCTTTCCTGGGAATTACTGGGGATGCTCTCTGCTTCTCTCGGCTGTCAGATGTCTAGCCTCCTGCTCTCCCCATTTCCTCCACCACATACGGCCTTCTAAAGATGAAGGCCCATGAGCAGGGAGAAGGCTTGAGTTGGTCAGAGGAAGATTTGTGAGGTAAAAAGAAAGAGATAAGAGAATCCCTTAGTGACTGCAGGAATAAAATGCTCCGAAGGAAAAAGGATTAAAGGAGGAAAGGAACGAGGGCCTGGGCTGACCTGACTTAGGGCCTGAGCCTCTCCTGGGCCCCCACTCAAGATGTACATTGAGTGGGGCTTTTCCATCTGTGACTCGGGGGAGTCAGACAGCTTACACCATGGAGGAGGAGGGTCAGGTACTGAGAGCTTTAGGAAAAAGCTTTCCACAGTGGAGGGGAGGAAATGGAGACTGGGTGGGCAAGCAGGACTGCATCTTAGCCTTCCTCTGTTTCCCAAGGAATAGAAATCCTATTTGTGATGTTTTTTTTTTTGCCATTCTTCCCAGTAGGTAAAACTCTTAGGGGGGAAAAGTCTTTGAGAGTGTGTGCTGGCTTTTAAAACAGGGGTCCACTGAGGAACCTGCGAGTCTGCTGTAGGCTGGCCTGGAATGGAGAGGGACTCTGGCTCAAAGGACCAGCCGGTGGCAGTGGAAAGGGAATATCCCTGTCATTTATACCAGCTGAGAACAGGGAGCCAGGGGTCGGTAGCAGGGAGAAAGGAAGATCTCGTTTCCTCTTCTCTCCTGTACTCTGCTTTTTACCTTCTCCAGTCAGACTCCCAACTCATGCCGCACCCATCACCCTCACCCATCACTCCAGGCCACTCAGCACGGCCTGTCCCCCTGCCCCCAGATCCTAGCTCATCATGCAAATCATTGTAGCTTACGCTTGGACAAAGCCCTGCTTTTCCCTCTGGAGGAAGGAGTAGCCAGTCCTACACCAATGAGAGAGGGAAGCAAGGTAAATAATAGCAACCCCAAACTGAAACCATAAAGAACACATTCCTTCCCCACCCCACCCCCATCATTGAAACTTTATTAAAATGGTGGTGAGTTTTTCTGTTTCAGATGTATCGTGGGTAGACTCTCAGGGCTTTGAACCAGTTCATTCCAATTCGGTCCCCATGAAGAGAATTTGCATTTCTACCCCAGGTATACTGAATTAGAACCTACATTGTAACAAGATGTCTAGATGGTTCTTAAAGAGTCTTACAGATTGTTGTTTTTTTTTTTTTTTTTAATTGTGATTTGGGTGACAGTTTACAGAGCAAATTCATCTTCCATGCAGCAGTTCACATATACTTTGTCTCCTGACATTGACTGTAATCTCCCATAAAGCAACAACTCTCCTCCCACTTGCTCGGAACCCGTATAGATTCTTACAGATCTTATGTATACATTAGAATCACGTGGGGATTTTACTTATTTATTTTCTCCCCAGAAACCAAAGTTTATTAAAGAGAGAGGAGAGGGGAGCAGCTAATAAGGGAGAAACCAAGAGGGTCTTTCACCTATGCTCACCTGAGGTCTCTCCACCTGGGGATTTTATTAAAATGTAGATTCTGAATCAGTGTATCTGGGTGGAAATGCAAATTCTCAGCCTGAGGATTGAGCTGTAACAAACTTGTTGGAAGCCCTGTTTTCTATGAGAGAAAAAAGTATCCAAATTCTGAGCTGCTAATTTAGAAATGAACTTTTGCATCATAATGCATTCCATATGTCAGATATCACCTATGTTTTCAAATGATCACTGCTACAGTTAAGTATAGAACAGAATATGGAGAGGATGTTAAACATAGTGTTTAAAAAAAAAATCCTGGGAGACAGCTCAGGGAGCAGGAGTGTATGGAGGGATGGATACTGGGAAGGGGTAACTATGGGGAGGAAGTGAGAGGGGAGCTGTTGCATTGTGGTAAACTGTGGTCAGTGTCATGAGACAAAGTGTATGTAAACTACTGTATGGAAAGTGAATCTGCTCTGTAAATCTGCACCCAAATCACAATAAAAAAATCCTGTTTTACATCAAACCAAACCAAACTCAGTGCCGTCAAGTCGGTTCCAACTCATAGCAACCCCTCCTTGGTTTCTGAGGTGGTATCTCTATGGAAGTAGATTGCCCAGTCTTCCTCCTGAAGAGTGGCTGGTGGGTTTGAACCTCCAGCCTTCTGATTAGCAGTCAGATGCCTTAGCGTTATGCCACCAGAGCTCCTAGCTCCTGTGTTACATAGTCATTTTCAGACCCACAGATGTGTCTTAATAGCTAAATAGCATTTAGTTTCCTTTCAGTAGAAAGGCTTGGCCAACACACATCTCCCTGAAAATAAACATGCATGGTAATGACAGTGTCAAAACCCCAACTGTAAGTCTTAGAAGAAATGAAGCTTGGGACAAAAAAATTTGATTGTTTTGGGTCTCTCGTGGTTACATAGCTAAGTGTAATGACCCTCCAAAGCCAGGCAGAGTTAGTGGTTGGTTTTGTTCAGGAGCAGGAATGGATGGGAACTAGTTTGTCTGCCTTTTTTTTTTTTAACATACATGTCTGTGGAAATACATGAGGCCATATGGCTCTCAGAAAGAAAATTCAGCATACTGTTTTGTCCACATGGAGAATTAACATTTATTTCCTATCTTTCATCATTTAGTTAATTGCACTTAAGCGGAAGATATTTCCCAGAAGGCGGCTACTCAAAGAAGCTAGTCCTGATCGAATCAGGGTGTAGAAGATCTTTTTGAATATCACCTACCTCAGTGTTTACTGAGCATTTTAAAATGTGGAGCCACAAGGATGTACGTCTTCATGATGCGCAGCTTGGCCAGCTTGGCCCGAGGAAGGGAAGATGCCCAGGACAGTACTTGTTCTGTGGCCTGACGGTGGCCCATTGGCCAGGGATTGTTCAACCAGCACCTTAAAAACGTGTGCTCAGCAACTCTGAACTGGTTGTACTTTTAAAAAAGCGTTTTCTCATAGACTTGTCATCCTTTTTATAAAGAAGCTCATTGATGAGAGGCAGCTGCTGGTTTCCCGTAGCAGCCATTGCAAGCTCACTTGGATATGAAAAGTACAGGTCAGCGTGGGGGCAGTTGCTGAGGGGCCCCAGCCTTTGCATTCCAAAGTCGTTGGCTATGCTTTTGCCATTTTTCCCTCCTTTTTCTATTTCCCATTTTTAAAATAAGTATCTACTAAGTTAATTAGTTATTTTTGATTCTGAGAATAATGACTTGAGATGTCTAAACATGTTTTTATAGATGTTATTTAAAAAATGCAGTAATAGCACCTTTTATTAGCAGCATCTAAATTAAGGATTTTTTTATTAATGTATAAGATTGTAAATGGTGTCCAACTACTGAGGAACTCAATGACTTACACCTGAAATGCTTGTTCTTGTTTATTGTTGCCCCTAAGAATACTGTGATCTCGTGTGGAGGCCTAAACGGCAAAGGGCTAGAGTTAAATAGCAGTGCTACTTTCCAGATGTAATTATGTTACAGAAATGTACATATTCAAACAGAAGTGCCTCATTTTAGAAATGAGTCGTGCTGACAGTACTGATGCATTACAGTGGTGGCTTGTTTAATACTCATCAGTGTACTCCAGTAGCAGTCTCTTTTGCAACTGTTATGTGTCGATTCTGACTCATAGGGGCCCTGTAGGACAGAGCAGAACTGCCCCATAGGATTTCCAAGTCTGTAACCTTTATGGAATCAGCTTGCCACATCATTCTCCTGCCAAGTGGCTGGTCAGTTCAAACCACTGACCTTTTGGTCAGTGGCTGAACACTTTACCATTGCACCAGTAGGGCTCCTTTCATAAAGAGCAAGTGTCAGCAAATGTTTTCTGTAAAAGGTCAGATAGTAAATATGTCAGGCTTTGCAGAACACATATGTCTCTGTTGCATAATCTTTTTTTAAAACAATCCTTTTAAAAATGTGTAAACTGTTTCTAACTCACAGCTATTTGGGGGTAGGGGAACAGGCTGCCACAGGCCATAGTTCGCTGACCCCTGATATCAACAGTTATTTTTATGTATGGTAAGTCCTGATATTCATCCATATTTTATTTCTCATTGTACACGGATTTGTGGAGACCAGATTCTGGTCCTGTTTGAACTTTCTGACAAGTACTTTCGATCATGCTTTCAACAGTATTCTTTCTCAATAGCATACATACTTTGTAAAAAAGACTTTGAAATGTAAATACTGTCTTTGTGCTATAAGAGTCGTGTATTTCAAAAACAGAAGTCTTCTGAAGAGTGATGTTTTGTCTGATGCTTTGATTTTTAAATCTTTGAAGAGTGAGTTTATTGTTATCCAGATTCAGCAATCACTTGAGTGCCTATACAGTATGTAAGGTTCCGTTCAAGACAATTTAAGACTTTATTTGTCTGTACTGAACACTATGAAATTAAATGGGAAACAGTGCAAGGAGAGGGTCATATTAGAATATGCTGGAAATTGTTATTTTATAAGGAGAAAATAGGTTGTAAGAGAATTTATCTGATGGTAAAAATTTAGCGGACATTAGGGAAGCATTCTAGAAGTGAAGAATTCATTCTAGAAAGGTTATAGAGAAATGAACATTTGGGTGTAGGGATTTTTGTGGTTAAATAAACATAAGCCAAAAAAATACCCATTGCCATTAAGTCCATTCCAACTCATAGCAACCCTATAGGACAGAGTCACACTGCCTCAGAGGGTTTCCAAGGCTATAATTTTTACAGAGCAGACTGCTACATCTTTCTCCTGCAGAGTGGTTGGTGGGTTTGAACAACCCACCTTTCCATCAGAAGCTGATCACTTAACCACCATGCCACTAGGGCTCCTTTAGATAAAATAGTCCACACCTAATTAAGAGCTTAATAGATAATGAGATGGATAATAGAATCAGAATTTTACAACAGAAAGTTCAGAAGTCTCAAAATGTTTAAAGCATCAGAACTGTTAGCTCTTATGAAATTCTGCAGAAGGTCAGTTTTAATACAGAAGGAGGGAAGCTGCTGAGTCTGCCCAGCCCCCAGGGTGATGCCTCCAAACTCCAGGGCTCACAGGCAGGATTTGAAAGGGACCAGACAGGCCTTGCATGTTATCAATAAGGAAACCAAGGCCAGAAATATTACAAGACTCGCCTGAGATCTCCCAGCCAGTTAAGAGGCAGGCCTGGGATTGGAGCCCACGTTGCCTGTCACTTTTTCCGCTCCACACCAGGCAGTGCTGCCTCCCCCTGACAGAATGGCACATCTAGGTGAGAAGCATGTTCTTCACAGACTGCCAGGATTCCAGTCCTGGATCCTGAACATTGTTGCTCTTCAGCTTTCTCTTCTGAAATGTGGGAGGTAATACTGATCTTTGCCTGATAGACTTATTGTGATGAATAAAGGAAGTGCCACAGGTGATGTACCAGCCACCAGTCATCAAGTCGATTCCGACTCATACTGATCCTATAGAACAGTAGAACTGACCCCATAGGGGTTTCCAAGGCTGTAAATCTTTATGGAAGAAGACTGCCCCATCTTTCTCTCATGGAGCAGCTGGTGGGTTTGAACCACCCACCTTTTGGTTAGCAGCCGAATGCTTTAACCACTATGCTACCAGGGCTTCATAGGTAACGTACAACACAAAAACAACGCAACACACTGCCATCAAGTCAGATCCGACTTAGAGCAACCCCTCCTTGGGTTTCTGAGGCGGTATCACTACGGAAGTAGATTGCCCAACCTTCCTTCCAAGAAGTGGCTGGTAGGTTTGTTCAGCAAGTAGACTTGGCTGTGGAATGTTAATGACAATCATGATGATGATGGAAGTTTGTGTAAAGGATTGTTTCTAGCCTAGTCATTAGGGTCAGACAAATTCTTTGCTGTAAGCTAAGAAAGTGATACATTTTCTAATTTTTAAAAAAACGTTTTTTGTCTACTTTCTTTAAAACTTGGATTTTTAAAGAATATATGTATTGTCTTCATTTGAGTATCTTCAGACAGTTTTAGTCTTATGTGTATTTGGGAAATAAAATCATTTCACAAGCCACTATTGTAGGGGAAAGGGGTGAGGCTGGGCTGACAAAAAACATGGCACTCCAGCTTCACAGAATAAAGATTGAATGTATGTGGAGGATGAAGTTCCTGGATTAATTACTCAAGTTGAAAGTATGCCACTGTTCTGGAAAACATTATCAAAATGTCTGACGATTAGACTATAATGAACCTTCTCAAACACAAACTCACTGCCTTCAAATCGATTCTGACTCATAACGAACTCCCATTGGGTTTCCAAGGCTATAAATCTTCATGCAAGCAAACAGCCTCATCTTTCTTCCATGTAGTGACTAGTGGGTTTGAACTGCTGACCGTTTGGTTAGCAGCCAAATGCTTTAACCACTGTACCACCAGAGCTACTTAACGAACCTTAGGATTCCATTTTACCTTTTTTTAAAAAATAATAATAATAATAATGGTAAGGATTTCATTTTTTAAAGGATTCAGGGAAAGATTTATAAAGCACTTAGTACACCTGCCATGTAATAAATGCTCCGTATAACGTGAGCCATTATAGTTCACAGTTGGTCCCCAATTTATCTCTATGATCTTATTCCTGCCTTTCCTTCCTACCCCTGTCGGCCACATCGTGTTTTCCCAAATGTGCCATGTCCTTTAATGCCTCTGTACCCTTGCAGATGCTATTGCCTGGACTGTTTTTTCCTATCTTGCTCATTTATTAAACTCTTCCTCATACCTCAGGGCCCATCAGGGATAATTAATCTACTGAAAAATTCTTTTAAGAGCCCAATTATATCACTTTGAAATTCTGAATAAGGAAACAAGAAATCTAAAATTCAGGCTTTCAAATGCCCTTGACAAGATTCTACCTCACAGAATATTAATGTTAAAAAGAAAGGATTTTAGGGTGAATCCAGGTAGAGAAAGTAAATAGATAATAATCTACATGGAGAAGTATTAACAATGTTGTCTTTCAAGAATTGACATTGAAACAAGTATGTCAGAAATGATCTGTTAAAGCACATGATGAAATCTTCAGTTTTGTTCATATGCTCTTTCCAGCAGTAAAATGCCAGGGCAGTGGAGATCAATCTTAGGAAAGTTTTAGCATGAATAGCAGAGAAAAATGATAGATGATTTCCAATAAGGGTCACTAGGGAAAACAACTCAAATCTTTATGATGATATAATGAGCAGTGTCTATTAGGAAGAAACCTAGAGTCATCATGTTTGTCACCCAGTATGGAACCAAAAAAAAAAAAAAAACCTCCCATTGAATCAGATCCGACTCATAGCAACCCCTCCTTGGGTTTCCGAGGCAGTATCACTATGGAAGTAGATTGCCCAAACCTTCCTTCTGAGGAGTGGCTGGTGGGTTTGAACAACTAGCCTTCTGGTTAGCAGTCAGTTGCCTTAAGCACTATGCCACCAGAGCTCCCACTGGTATGGAAGTTGTCAAAAATTAAATGGAATGCATAAAGATTGATATCCTAGGTATTAGCTGAAATGGACCAGTTTTGTCCATTTTGAATTAGACAACCATACATATCAGCTACTATGCTGGAAATGACAATTTGAGGAGGAATTTGGTGGCATGCCTTATCACAAAAGATGTTTCAAGATCTTTCCTGAAGTATAATGCTGTCGGTGATAGGATGATATCCATATGCCTATGAGGAAGACCAATTAATACTACTACTATTCAAATTTATGCACCAACCACGAAAACCAAAGATGAGGAAATTGAAGATTTTTGTCAACTTCTGAGTCTGAAATTGACTGAACATGCAATCAAGGTGTGTTAAATATTACTGGTGACTGGAATGCAAAAGTTGGAAACAAGAATCACCAATAGTTGGAACATTTGGCCTTGGTGACAGAAATAATGCTGGAGATTACATGATTGAATATTGCAAGACCAACAACATTCATTGCAAATACTTTTTCAACAACACAAACAGTGGCTATACATGGGGACTTCACCAGATGGAGTACATAGGAATCATATTGACTACATCTGTGGCAAGAGACAATGGAAAAGCTCAATATCTTTAGCCAAAAGAAGACCCAGGAGCTGATTGTGGAACCGACCATCAAGTGCTCATATGCAAGTTCAACTTGAAGACAATTAAAACAAGTCCAAGGGAGCCAAAATATGACCTGGAATATATCCCTCCTGAATTTAGAGACCATCCAAAAAATAGATTTGATGCACTGAACACCAGTGACCAAAAAACAGAAAAATTATGGAATGACACCAAGAACATCATCCATGAAGACAGCAAGAAGTCATTGAAAAGACAAAGGAAGAAAAGACGAAAATGGATGCCAGAAGAGACTCTGAAACTTACCCTTAAGCAGAGAGTAGCTAAAGCAAATGGAAGATATGACAAGATTAAAGAGCTGAACAGATTTCAAAAAGCACCTTAAACAAAACCAGTTACTGTAATGAAATGTGCAAATACCTGGAGTTAGGAAACCAAAAGGGAAGAACACACTCAGCATTTCTCAAGCTGAAAGAACTGAGGAAAAAATTTAAGC
>NW_006922505.1:92947-93681 GCF_000298275.1 Orycteropus afer afer | reverse complement strand
CTGGCGCGGGATCGGGCAGTGTTTCGTTCTGCTGTGCATGGGGTCGCTATGAGTCGGAAACGACTCGACGGCACTTAACAACAACAACAACAGACAGTCTGAAAATGTGACCAAAGTCAGAATCCTGAAGTCTTTGCAAAATCTTCAATAAAAGAGGTAAATGTATGAGTAAAAATTGAATATATGATTTCATGGGAGAATAGAGTCACAGAAAAAAGGATGGAAGGAAATGATACCCCAAATTTAAGGTCCTTAGGTGGTGCAAATGGTTTGTGCTCCACCATTAACCTGAAGGTTGGTTCAAACCCACCCAGTGTTACTGTGGACAGAAAGGCCTGGTGATATGCTGCTGTGAAGATTACAGCCAGGTAGACCGACCCTGTGCAGCAGTTTGACTCTAACACACAGGGTCACCAGGAGTTGGGATAGATTTAACCGCAACTTACAACAACAATCACAGATCTAAAATTGTGTATTCTCTGGGTAATGAAATTGTGGATGAATTTCATAAACTATATCTTCAAGAAATATTTTAGAATGAGTATTACATAATTAGGACAAAAATTAATATTAGATTTTAGGTAATCTTATAGTGATCTATATTAAATTTTTAATGGAAAGTGGAATGCTCTTGTTAGCGAACCTGTTAGAATAACCCAGTCTTGATTATTCATGGATTTGGTAGGTAATCCATCCGTTTCTTCAGAAAGGGTAACTTTGAAATTCATAAAATG
>NW_006922505.1:90994-92201 GCF_000298275.1 Orycteropus afer afer | reverse complement strand
GAGCAAGGGAGAAAAAAGAGAGTGCTCATGGGTGTTGGATACTCCTGAAGAGTCAAGTGAGATAAGGACCAGAGAATGTCCATTTGATGTAGCGACATGGAGGTCAGTGTTAACTTTAGTGTGAGAGCCATTTTGGAGGAGTAGTAGGGACCAAAGTTGGTTTAGAGTGGTTTTAAGAGCACATGGGGCATGGAGAAACTGAGGTACAAGCTTAGATAAACACTTTCTAGAACTTTGCTAAGGGGAAAAGATGGGGGAGCAATAGTTTGGTTGGAAATAAGTTCCAGGGGTTGATTTTTAGGTTGTGAAAGATTTGAGTGTTTGTAAATGTCATTGGGAACCATAAAGGAGAAAAAGCTAGGCTGAAGATACAGAAGGGAAATAACAGATAATGCACGATTCCTGGAAAACAAAAGGCCATGGACTCCAGAACACAGGAGGAGGGACATCTCCCCTAGCCTAACTGGAGGAAGGAGTAGGCACAGATAGAGATAAGTTGTAGGTTTGATGGCAGAAGTTTTGAGAGTTTCAGTCTGACTATTTTCTCAGCTGCAAGGAGCCAGGTGAGGAGAGGGAACTCAGGCACGCCCAAAGCAGCAGGGCAGGAGAGCAGGAGAAAGGGGATAAAAAGCCAGGAACCTGGACAGAGGAGCAGAGCAGTCACCCACAGGGATCCAGGTGAGGAGAGGGAAATCAGGCACGCCCAAAGCATCAGGGTGAGAGAGCGGGAAAAAGGGGATTAAAAAGGCCTAGGAATCTGGACAGAGGAGGAGTCAGTTGCAGGGACCCCGGTAAGGGTGGTAGGAGAGGTTTCCAACAGAGAGAAACTTGTCTGTCAGTTTGTCCTACCGTGGTGATGTGTTGATGTGAATTTTGAGGCTGAGCCACTGGTGTTTCAAACCCAGTGGGATGCACATGGTACATAGGTATCAGCCCAGCTTACAGACTGAGACAGGAAGAAGGAGGAGGCCGTCCACTTCTCAAAGAATTGGCCATAAGCCTTATGAATAGCAAAGAATACTTTTGATACATTACCATGCAACTTTATGAATAGTCCAGTTTGGTTAGAAGGCTCTCAAAATAGGACTGGGAAAGAGCTGCATCATCTGACTAAACCCAGCCTTACTCCTATGGATAAGGTAAAGCTTTCGAGACCTCCATTTGCTGATGTGGCACCACTCAAATTGAAGAGAAACAGCTGCAGACA
>NW_006922505.1:70688-73224 GCF_000298275.1 Orycteropus afer afer | reverse complement strand
GCCAGTGAGTAACTCCAGTGGGGCATCCGTTTGTTGAAACATCTCAGTGGGTATTTCGTCAATTCCCAGAGCCTTGTTTTTCACCAATTCCTTCAGTGCAGCTTTGACTTCTTCCTTCAGTACCAATGGTTCTTGATCATATGCTACCTCCTCAAATGGATGATCATCTACCAGTTCTTTTTGGTACAGTGATTCTGTGTATTACTTATTATTATTTTTATATATTTTTTATATATTATTATGATTTTGTGTCATACATCTTTGTTTAATGTTTCCTGCATCATTCAACATACTGACCATGGAATCTTTCAATACAGCAATTCAAGGCTTAAATTTTTTCCTCAGTTCTTTCAGCTTGAGAAATACCAAGGGTGTTCGTCCCTTTTGGTTTTCTAACTCCAGCTCTTGGCACATTTCATTATAATTGACTTTGTCTTCTCAAGCTCCTCTTTGAAATCTTCTATTCAGCTCTTTTATCCTGTTGATTCTCCCATTTGCTTTAGCTACTCTCCATTCTAGGGAGAACTGCCCCATAGGATTTCCTAATATGTAAATCTTTTCAGTACAGATGTCCAGGTCTTTTCTCCTGTGGAGTTGCTGGTGGGTTAGAACTGCTCACCTCTCAGTTAGTAGCTGGATGTTTAACCATTGTGCTACAGGGCTTCTTGTATAATAGGAGATGTTAATCAGTGGACTACAAGACTGTTATTTAATGCCATGTTCTCATATACAGGATAATGCACAAGTATTTAGTGTAATTCAGCTTCCAATTGTTGTGAAGAGTAAGAATAGTTCTAACAATTGTGAAGTAAGAATGGTACTTTTATACATGAGTGAATTTAATGGACTGTGGAATATCAGAAGAAAAACGGATGGGAAAAAATCTCTACCTCTCTTTGTGTTCACAGAGTGACTACACACATATACTTTACATACTTTATTATTTCTTAATTTATTTTCTGTGACTATCCTATGTTCATTATTTGAAGAGGACAGTGCAAGTTCAACCCTCTAACTCTTTATTGTTAATTTTTTACATTAATAAGTTATGTAGTTGAGAACTAAAGATAACTTTGTTATATAGTAAGAGATACAAGATCCAGAATTTTGTTAAGTCTTAAATGGTATGTCAAACATGAGTTAAATTAACTGTTGGAGGACAATAATTAAGTCAGTATTTGGTTCATCTATATTGATTATTCATACCTAGAGCAAGTCTTTTTTGGCTCCTAACTGGAAGGTCAGTGGTTCAAACCTACCAGTTGCTCCACAGGAGGAAGGTGAGGCAGTCTACTTCCGTGAAGATCTACAGCCTTGGAAATCCTACTGGGGGGTCACTATGAGTCAGAATCGACTCAGTGGCAATGGGTTTGGGTTTGGCTTTTGGTTTTAGGGGTTGTGCTAACCTGTGGTGACAAACTGCTATTTTTGTGAGCGGTCATAAATTCATTATTATAGATGGATTTTGAAGTATTAAATATTTGTGTAATAGTTCAGTTCCATTATGATTACTAAAATATAACCACTGATAAAAACCAAACTCACTATCATCAAGTTGATTCCAACTCATAGCAACCTCCATTGGGTTTCCAAAGCTGTAAATGTTTATGGAAGCAGACTGCCTCGTGTTTCTTCCACAGAGTGACTGGTGGGTTCAAACCATGGACCTTTAAGTTAGCAGCCAAATACCTTAACCACTGCACCACGAGAGCACCTAAACATTGACAGAAGATCCATAATATAAAAGCATGTTTTAGCAAAGCATTATTTGAAGTATTTTACTAAGTGTACTTATGAGTAAATATGTCCTATAAAAAGCTTCCCAAAGTATTTAAAAGTGTTCTTAAATGAATTTAGATATTTATTGAAACTAGAATTTTTTTGTCCTTAGTCTTTGTTTCTTTTAGAGAAAACGATATTTTAAAAGTATACTCACTGCCATCGAGTCAGATCTGACTCATAATCGACCCCTCCTTGGGTTTCCAAGGTATCACTACCGAAGTAGATTGCCCAACCTTCCTTCCAAAGAATGGCTGGTGGGTTTGAAACTTCAGCTTTCTAGTTAGCAGTCAAATGCCTTAGGCACTATGCCACCAGAGCTCCCTTTAAAAGTATAACACATTTTATTTTTTAAAATGATTTTATTTTACTTTTTAAAATAATTTTCTTATATAACTTTGGATTCTTTTAAATAGTAATTTTTTATAGAATACTTTTGTGTCTTTCATTTGAGTTCTAACAATAATTGATTTAAATTTGTCTATTTAATTGGAGGAAATTTTATAAACTTAGAAAAATTTAGCTTTTTTGAGTGTTTTTTCATGAAGAAATTAAAGTCTATCTTTGTACATATTTGGGAAAATAGCAATGGTTTTGTATATTAACTTTTTAAAATTATCTCTCAATTTAAAAATTATCTACAGTTCAGAAAATTAGAATTGCCATACTAGTAGCTGAAAATTTTCTTAGCAGAAAAAAGTGAGGAAATAATTTTGCTTTTTAAAATACCTATTTTAAACTTAATTTTAAATGTCTT
>NW_006922505.1:57605-69818 GCF_000298275.1 Orycteropus afer afer | reverse complement strand
TTGTTGTTGTTGTTGTTTGCCATCAAGTCTGCCCCGACTCATAGCGACCCCTCCTTGGATTTCCGAGGCAGTATCACTACGGAAGTAGGAATGCCCAACCTCCTTTCTGAGATTAGCTTGTTAGGAGAATCATAATTTTATTTCTTGATATCCCTTTAGAATATTTAAGCTGCTGTTATTTCCCTTTTTATATAGTATAAATATTGTCAAATAAATTTTGTTTCGAATGTTAATCTTTTTTTCCTATTCATTATTATGTTTTATAGGAAGAAGCTTAACCAAGAGTATTCTCAAAAGTTTCACACTGCGTTTCAGCAGTGGGATATAGATGTGCAGAAAGCTGAGGAACTTGAAGAAAAAGTAGCTGTTGGTATCACACTTAGCTTTATAATTTAATCTATTATAACCAAATCTCAAGTAGGAATGAAGAGCCTAGCTTTATAAGAGACCCATGGAATTTAGCCATTACCCATTGCTGTGTGTTTTGGCCCTGGTGAACTGTAAACCAGACAAGTATAGGCATATACCAAACTCATAAAAATCTTTGTTTCCTATATTCATTAATGTTCTTACAGTGACATTCCTGAACCAGTCATTAGCCAGAGTGAGTCATTATCGTCAGGACATGGTTTATTTCACAGTGGCCAGACTTGTGTCATCTGCCCATCTATACAGTGTTGGAAGTCAGGCCCCACCCATATACTGCATAACTACTACATTCTATTTTTATTTCATGCTTGTATTGTTTGTGAAATTATCACACATTTCTTACCTAAGAGTACTGTTCATATCAAATAATTTTGGGGGTGACTGATCAGCTAAAAGTTTGAGAAATGTTAAATTTGAAGTGTATATAAAACATCCAAGGGGCAATGTTGAGTAACCACTGGATATATGAATCTAGATTTCAGGAGAGATGGACTGGAGATAGAACTTTAGGAGTCTCATTTAAGCCATGAGATGCTGTAAGATCAGCAAGTCAAATGTTAAAAAGAAGTGTAGGGACTGTGAGCCCTGAAGCACTTCATTGTTCCAGGAGTTGAGGGGGGAACCAATAAAGGAAACTGAGAATTAGTGGCCTAATAGGTAGAAAGAAAACTAGATGAAGCCAAGTGAAGAAAGCCTTTTAGGGAGAAATTAAAAATCATAGGCTACAGATTTGGCTCTGTGGAGGTCACTGGTATAGTGACCGTGCTTACTCACACGGTAAGCATGATTTTGGTGGAACAGTGAATGCAAAAGCCTGATTAGATGAGTAGGAGAGTGGGAAAGAAAGAAATGGAATGGTAGCCTGAGAAGGAATGGACCAGACTTTTTGTTTGTTTGTTTAAGATTAGCTAAATAGCAGCATGTTTGTATACTGATTGGAATAATCTAGAGGGAAAAGTTTTATTAAATAGTAGAGAGGGACAGTTGCTGAAAAAACACCATTGTGAGCTTATATGGGATCTAGTGGCCAGAGAAAAAGTTGGCCTATAAAGAACAAGGATAGTTTATGGTTAAAAGTAGGAGAGAAGGTCGAGTATATATAAGCACAGATGGATGTAGGTGACTGGTAGAGTGCCGATGGGAGACTGGGAGGTCTCTTTGCATTCTATTTATTTTGTGAAATAGGGTCATCCATTAAGAGTAAAAGTAGTGCAGGAGGTGTTGCCTTATGAGGACAGAGAAGAAAGTATGAAATAGTTTCCTAAGAGCTGGCCAGTGAATGGACAAGGGAAATGTAATTGCCAAGTAGCATTAAGGGTCTAATTTAGGTTAGTGATTAATAGTGATTGTGACTTTAAAGTGAGATCAGTCAACACGGTTGTGGGTTTTTCTCCCACAACCACAGAGTACCTGGAGAGTTGAATTTCCCAGGGTTGAGATTTAACCAAGCAAATGTGACAGTGAGAAGCAAGCCAAGGTTTATATGCATGTATCATGAAGAATTAAGACATGTTTTGAGTATTATTAAGAAAGAGTATTTCCTACTTGACTATGAAATTTAAGCTGGGAAACAAAAGTGAGGACATGGTGGGGATAAGCGACAGTAACAAGTAGCAGGATGAGTGGATTTTAGGTCCTGATAGATAATTGAGCTGTAGTACTGAAGAGAGTAAGCTGGAAAGGTAGGGATAACAGTTCCTGACTACTGGGATATATGGAGAAACATATAGTACAATGTTTAGAGACTGGACTATGGAATCAAGTTCTAGCTGTCACACCATGGACAAATTATCTCCATGCCTCCGTTTCCTCATGTGCGAAAGGGGATATAATAAGAATAGCTATCTCAAATGGTTGTTTTGAGGATTAAATGAGTTCTTACCCAAAAAAAAGAAACTCAATGCCGTCGAGTTGGATCTGACTCATAGTGACCCCTCCTTGGGTTTCCGAGGCAGTATCACTATGGAAGTAGATTGCCCAGCCTTCCTTCCGAGGAGTGGCCGGTGGGTTTGAACTGCCAGCCTTCTGGTTAGCAGTCAAGTGCCTTAGGCACAACGCCACCAAAGCTCCCAAATGAGTTCATATGTATGCTTTATTAGAAGGGTTCAGAACAGTATCTGACAGATAGTTACTATATAAGTTTTTGCTATCGTTAATTCTATTTAATGATTACAGTTATTGGTAATGACAAAATCTAGAGGAAGACAATGTAAGGTAATGAAATGGCTAAGCAGAGTGAAAGACAAAATCATTGGGACAAGATAAGTCAAGGAACTGAAAGGCCAATATTATTGGAAGGATAATCTGTGTGACTATTGAAATCTCCAAGAATTAAGATATGTTTTGAATATTATTAAGAGTATTTCCTATTTAGTAACTGGTAGGATTATTATATTGTTTTTGTATATTAATTGTGAACACAAATTAACTATACTTGATCTTAATAATTAAAATGTTAAAAATGACTATAATAAACTATGCCTTTTAATCTTAATATAGAATTATTGTTTTGCTAAATTGAAAATTTTTCCCAAATGTGTTATCACAACTTTCTTCTATTTGTAGAATATGTTTCGACAGCAACAAAAGATTTTTCAACAATTTAGAATTATTCAGAGCCAGAGACTGAATACCATCAAACAGTTATATGAGCAGTACATAAAGGTCTGTTGTATTTGGTAGCACAAGACAGCCTTATAAAACAATGTATATATGGAAGTATTTTCATTCCAGATTTATGGGAAAAGACATTTTGGTTATACATTTTAAATTTGTAACTATATTCCATTTTGAATTCATTATTCCTTATATAACTTAAATGTATTTTTACTTTTAGGATTGGTCAGTAGTTTTGTAGGAATTACTTAAAAAATGATTACTTAAAAAATGATAAGTTGGGGATTTTACCAGAAATACATATATACGGTGCATAAAATTGATACTATTAACACTTTAATCTTATTTCCCTAAGCTTTTTTAGGAGAACAACAGTAAATATATAACTGAAAATAGAAAGTCTATAAATCATTTCTAGGTAGTATACCAAGGGAAAAAAAAAAAAAAAAACCCTGCCATCAAGTCGATTGAGACTTGCAGCTACCCCCGTTGGTTTTCTGAGGCGGTAAATCATTATGGAAGTATGTTGCCCAGTCTTCCTTCTGAGGAGTGGCTGGTGGGTTTGAACCACCAACCTTCTTGGTTAGCAGTCAAATGCCTTAGCCACTACACGACTACAGTTCCTTTTCCAGGTAGTATATTATGTGTCTTTGTGTCACTAATTAAATAGGAAATAAATGAAAAACCAAACTCACTGCCATTGAGTTAATTCCAACTCATAGCAACCCCCATAGGGTTTCCAAGGTGGTAAATCTTTATGGAAGTAGCTTGCCCTATCTTCCTTCCGTGAAGCAGCTGGTGGATTTTAACTGCCAGCCTTCTGATTAGCAGTCAGATGTCTTAGGCACTGAGCCACTACCCAACTAAAATTACTGCATATCTCTTATTTTCAACTATATTATTTTATGGTACATATTTTCTTCTAGAATTATTAGTGACCGAAAAAATGGCTTTACATTGCCAATTTAAAATCATAAGAGACAGCCTGGATGCATAATAGAATTAAAACCCTGAGTATTAAAATTTTGAGGATTGAAATTTATCTGCTGTCACATGTACAGATTAGTAAATGTTTCTGTGACACTCATCTCTTACTTATTCATGCAGATATATATATATATACATATTTATACACACACACACACACACACACTCTCTTATCTTTTGGTAGCTATTCATAGGAGTTCAATGGAATCCTGCATATCTTCGTGTTTCCTAGTAGAGAGCTTGCTGGCTTGCTCTAATGCTCTTTGAGAACCATTTGTTAAATGATGTGAAGGTTTGTAAAGTACAAGAAAAGATTTTTACTAAATGTTACCACTAAGGCTAGGATCTTTGGTATTATGTTTGACTTCTTCATCTCCCTTATCCTTCACATCACTAAACTCACTGCCATTGAGTCGAATCTGACTCATAGACACATTAGGGCAGGGTAGAACTGCTCCATAGGGTTTCCAAGGCTGTAAATCTTTATGGAAGCAGATTGCTACTTCATCTTTCTCCCATGAAGGGGCTAGTGGGGCTCGAACCATCAACCATTTGGTTAACAGCTGAATGCTTTTAACCACTATGCCACCAGAACTCCTCTCACATCCATTACTAGACTCTAATTTTCACCTCTGCAATGGGTTATGCAATTTCTTTCAATTCCCACTGCTAACCAACCTAATTCAGGACCTCATTCTTTGCTTAAAGACTACTGAAACTCTTTATCTGTTTATCCAATCCATCCTTTATAGATCTGCCATATTATGCTCCTAAAACACATCCTTTCTCTCTTGAAAAACTAATTTTTCATTTTCAATTCTTAGGTATTTAAGATTTCACCTATAACATGATCCCATTTTAAATTAAGCTTCATTTACCAATTACTTTTTCTGAACTAACTACCATGTACTTCTATTCTTTTCTTAGGTTCTTTGAAAATATATTTACTTCCTTTTTCTTTACCTATCTAAATTTTACTCTTTTGTTAGCTAAATTGGAATCAATTCCTGTTTTCCACTATAGCCACAGCAAGTTGCATTTCCATAACTATTTAAAAATTTCTGTGTTTTAAAAAATTGTTTCTTCTCACTGGAATATGAGGGCAATCATGTATTATTTGCTTTAATTCCTCCATAGCACTTAACATAGTACTTTTAACATAGTACACACTGGATAACTATTTGTTATATAAATATTAAAGATATGAAATAATTTTTGTTTTTCATAACTTGAAAGAGGTACAGGTCATTTATTACCTCCGATGAATTCATGTCACATTGACTAACCCACTTAGTCGTAAGTGGGTTATTACCTGGTACTTAGAAAGGTTATTATAGGTTTCTAAATATATATATATATATAGATAGATAGATAGATATGGGACTTCTTCCAGTCTTTTTCTTTTTTTGCTCCGTCTTGACCTTCACAGTTCATTAACCCATTGTTTCCAGTGAAGTATATTACTGTTATACTTCCTATAATATTATTTGACTCAAATCTCACTTTCAAAAAATTTTGGTATTTTGGTCTCCTTGTATTACTTAGAATTTTATTTGGTGGAAATAAAAAGCATGATTTGAATATTAAAAATTTGTTATTTTTGGAAAACATTTAGAGTTTGAGATGAAAAGTGGTAGTCTGTAACTGAACTAACCTTTTGTGTTTTAGAGTATAGAAGAGTTGGAGAAGAAGCATGAAAGTCTTCGTAACGGTGCACAAAATGAACTTAGAAAAGAAATGGCTATGATGCAAAAAAAAATTATGATGGATACTGTAAGTAGTTACATTTAAAACTGAAAAAATAAGGTTTAATTTAGGCATTGAAATATTTTATTTGCTGAAATATGCGTAACACATAACTAAATATTAAACAAATGTTTAATATCTCTTTTCATATAACAGCAGCAGCAAGAGATGGCAAGTGTTCGAAAGTCTCTTCAGTCCATGTTATTCTGATGACTCTTTGAAGAAAGGACTTGAACCTAAGTAATATGATACATTTATAACATTAGCTAAGGGGCATACAAGTCTTTACTGAGGTTTCAAAATTCTAGTTTAGATCTTAACATCCTGTTATTCCTTAGCTTGTTTGTTAAGTGCAAGATCTCCTTTCTGTTAACCCTAAATAAAATCTAAACAGTTACATGAGTAGCAGGAATCCTAAAGTTATATGTATCAAGCTTTTTAGCTCTTTGGCTGTAATACTGAATTTTTCTCCCTAATACTATCAGTAAAAATTATTTTAGATTTTGGCTTCAGTGGATCTCTATCACCACCAAAAGGTAAAAAAACACAAGGATGAAGACTACAGTACTCTTACTACTCTTCTTTAAGGGGGGAAAAAAAAAAGAATACAAAATATACGTACATTATTAAGCTACAGAGCAACTTCTAATGAAAATAAGAATTCAAAAGGAAATCTATACTATTGACTTGAAAAATTTATTAAGAAGAACTTAAGTTTGTATTCTAGAATAAATTAAACTGCTAAAAACTGTTAAGACAACAAATAAATATCAGTTTTAAGACACAGATTTGTGAAATGTCATTTTTACAAGACACCAAAATATCACAATTAAATGACACATTGTCCTTAGCAATGATTAAGAGCATTTCATTAACATACTTAATTATTTATGGTTTAAATATTTCACATCTGTCTTTAAAATAAACTACCCAGAATGTTTCCATTTTCAAGCTTAGTGTTCAGTGACTACAGGGAAATTTGATTTACATTCTTCATTTCCAAACTTGAACAAATTATACCTTATCTTTCAAAATGTATTTTTTTAAACATGGAAGATTATGAAATCTTCAGTTAGAAACATCTGATCTAAGAAATACTGTTTCAGTATTTGAAATAGGTCAGTTAATTTTTTATAAAATTGCTTTCAATGGCTCATTCAAAATAAAAAATATGCCCGTTAGGAGGAGAGGAGTGACTTTCTCCTATTTTTCCTCAAGTTTTAAATACTAATTCTTACTCCTATAACTCACCTTTCTCTTAGTTTTAAGGTTTTCCATGTTTTTAAAAACAAGCCTATCCTAGTTTTCTTTTTGTATCAGTGATAACTTACATAGGAAGAAGTTAGTCTTCTACCATTAATAAATACTTGACATAAAGGGAACAAATTGCTTCCTAAATTTTTGCATTGCATAGGGGGTTTTCCTTTTAAGCCAAAACCGATGTTGATATATAAATGTTAAGTATATCCAAACGTCTGTGAAGGTCCTTGAGAAATTTTACCCCTCTCTGTGTATACTTAACTTGAGTTTTTTTCTTTTTAAGGAATATCAGTTTTCACTGTTTAATTTAATATGCTTTTTTCTTGCTTAAGATAGACAGTACATTCAGTATTCCTTTATTTTTCTGATTATTTCATCGTATGGCATACAGCCTACAGAACTATTGAGTAAAATTAAAAACAGGGTCAGGTGGGATTCTGCAGAGTTCAATCACAAAGATCTTTGTGACAGTTCTAGTATTCATTAAAGGAGCAATCCAAGTAATTTCAAGTGAGAATGGATAGGTAAGAAAATTAGTACATAATGTACTTAACCCCCCTCCCCCCCCCCACAAAAAAAGGGGGCAGCTTAGTGGTCTAATAACTGATACTTACTTTATCCTCTTATATCAACTGAGTCAGTGTGTACATGAAGCAACTTTGGCTGATACTCTAAAGGGAAGATATTTTGCCATGTATTTTTAAGTTACTATTTTTCTTACATTTCAGTTGTGGTTTAGTTCCTGTTTTATTTTTCATAAGATAATGTTAGTATGTCTTATAACATTGTCTGATGCAATAATTACAGTATTATAAGCTGTGCACTTAATGCAGTACTGTGAGCTCACTTTTCAGTTTTTACCAATGAAAGCAAGCATCACTTTCAGACAGCTATAAAATCCTTTAGATCCTAAATTTTCCCAAAATGCCTGAAAGACTTCTCAGCAACAAAGAGATTGCTGTTTAGACTATACTGGTTCACTCTCTTACCCTCAGGTTGAAATTTCTTTCTTTGGTTTTGTTTCTAATTAATATCTAGATTGTTATATTTTTCACTCTAATACCTGTGATCAAAAATGGTGGTATATAATGAGGGCTTCATAACTTGAAATAGATATAATAGAATCTGTGGGACTTTCTATATTCACATATAATCTTATTTGATAGTATACTAGCCTCCTGCAAAGGGAGAATTTCCTTCACTCATAGGTTCCCCTAACTGCTTCTCCTCTTCTCCTTGGGCTATTAGTCAGTCAATATGCTTGTGAACCTGTTCAGGTGCTTGATGACATGAAGTCTTGAAGATACTTAAATGAAGGTGTCTTGAAATTTGCAGGCACAAAGCACTAAAGTATGTCATCATATCAAATGAAGCAATGACCTGTAGAAGCAAAAAAGAAAATACAAATGTATTATGGTCTATCTCTTCTGAAGCAGCAGCTATTTTTGTTTCCCCAAATCTCAAACCTTAACCTAAAATTCTTCACTGAAAATACTACGTTTCAGAGTCCATTCATTTGTTTCACATTTGACCCTCTGAAGGAGCCCTAGTGGCACAGTGGTTAAGTGCTCACCTGCTAACTGAAAGGTCAGTGGTTTGAACTCACCAGTGGCTTTATGGAAGAAAGATGTGGCAGTTACCATCCGTAAAAATTACTGCCTTGGAAACCCTGTGGGGCAGTTCTCTGTCCTGTAAGGTCACTGTGAGTTGGAGTTGACGCTATAGCAATGGGTTTTATATATAGTCCTCTAGCATATGCATGGTATTCCGTTGTTACAGAAACTGCAGCTCAGAAAGGTGAAAGAACTAGACTGGAATACCAAAGCTGGAAAGTTAACATAACCCAGGTCTTTGGACTTTACATTTTCTCAACTTTTTGCTGTGCAATGAAGCTTCAAATTTTCTAAATAAAGGGATTATCAGTCACTATCTTATAATCAACTCATTCCATCAGATTATTTATTATTCCTTTGAGATTAATTAATTTATAAGATGATAAAAGACCTGGAAAAGAAATCATAGTTGAGGGAATGTGTATGCCAAATTACGGTGGATACAAAATTAAGGAGGAACCACCATCGACTGAAAAGGATAATATATTCCAGCAAAACTTAAAAGTACAGTAATACTTCATTTATCCAGTACTGTGATGGAAGTGTTACCAATGATAATTTTTTTCTTCTCTCAGCTGGCTAAAGCTTCTCTCTTAAGGATCTGTATTTTATAACCATTTCTGTATTTCCTAGATTTTATAACCATTTTGAATAGAAATTTAAATCAGACTTAATTTTCAATGAAAATGTAACTGTTACTTGATAACTGAAGAGTCATCACTATGATAACAAAGTATGTTGTTGTTGTTGTTGTTGTTATGTGCTGTTGAGTCAGACCCGACTCATAGTTTCCGAGGCAGTATCACTACGGAAGTAGATTGTGCCATCTTCCTTCCGAGCAGTGGCCGGTGGGTTTGAACTGCCAGCCTTCTGTTAGCAGTCAAGTGCCTTAGGCACTACGCTACCAGAGCTCCCAATGATACAAAGTAAGCTATATTCATAAAGATATCCAGGGTTATTTACTTCTAGCACAAATAGTCTCAGAAGCTTATACTTGGTGGTACTGTCTGTTCTGTTTGTTTCTTCAACATCAGCTGACCATTCTTGATGCACTTACTCTGTCTAATTTGCTAGCACTAACCCCATCTAAGAAGCGCCATGGTGGCATAGTAGTTAAGCTCTCAGTGATTGAACCCACCAGCTACTCTGCAGGAGAAAGATATGGCAGTTGGCTTCTGTAAAGATTACAACCTTAGAAACCCTATGGGGCAGTTCTACTCTGTCCTATAGGGTAACTATTGAGTTGGTATCTTTAGCAACATTTTTTTTTTCCCTTTAACCCTACTTAAGGAGTCCTGGTGGCCCACCCAGCCACTCCATGGGAAGAAAGACCTGGCAACCTGCTGCCATAAAAAATAAGAGCCCAAAACATCATAGGGCAGTTCTGCTCTGTCACATGCATTGGCATCCAACAACAACCCCATGTGATTTGCCAGTTATCAGCTGTAAGATGGGAATAATTCTGTAATTTTAACAAGCTTGATTAAGTAAAAATCAGACACTAATGAATATTTGTAGTCTGGTGGCTTAGTGCCTAAGGCATTTGACTACTAACCAGAAGGCTGGCAGTTCAAACCCACCAGCCACTCCTTGGAAGGAAGATTGGGCAATCTACGTCTATAGAGATAACACCTCAGAAAGCCAAGGAGGGGTCGCTATGAGTCAAATCTGACTCAACGGCAGTGAGTTTGGTTTGGTTTTTGGTTTAACCAAGTGAAGTGGTTTTAAGATGGAGTCTCTGGGTGGCACAAACAGTTAATGTGCTTGACTGCTAATGGAAAGGCTGAGGTTCAAGTCCACCCAGAGACACTTTGGAACAAAGGTCTAAAGGTCTGCTTCTGAAAATCTAGCCTTTGAAAACTCTATGGAGCATAGTTCTACTCTGAAACAAATGGGGTTGCCTGTATCAAAAGTGACTTAGTGGTAACTTGTTAGTAATTCTGAGGTACATTGTTGTGTTTTAAGGATTTAAGTGGCTAGAAGGGCTGACTTCCAGATATGTGGGCTATTTCTACACAGAACAAAATAACACAACTTAAAGGAAGTATTTTTAAGTATAATTTGGAAACATTTACTGTATAAACTCTAGATGTTGAAGCTACTGATATCTCACTAAAATGACTCTTTAAGTGTTTATCTGACACCTGTTAAAAAAGTCTTAGCAAAAATGTGCTTACTTACCATTGCTATCCATAAGACAACATATTCATCTATAAAATTACTGAAGTACTGGTCTAAAAATAAAAGACCTGGCCCAATAAACACAGTGTCTTGAAGATACAGTTCACTTTTGGTCATATGAGCTACCTACAAAAAAGTAAACAAAATAATTTCACTATTAAATTTTCAGTGTTTTAGCTTTTGTTTTTAGGATTGAGAATTCATTATAACTTTAATTCAATGTTAAGACAGGTAGGGATAAAGAGACCATTTAATCTCACATTTCATACTGGAATAGATTCTAAATCTTCTCAAATTCAGGCCTGTTAAAGTTTTCAATATTTAAATTCCTTGATATCAAAGTTACTAACTTTTAATTACAGCTAAATTAATAATTAAAAGAACTTACTATGTAGTCTGTTTCCTTAAATATAACATTAACTCATAACATAGTATTACTTGGAGTACAAATGGCCAACCATTTATAGTGATAAAGATATCACAGAAGAAAACCTATCCATATGAAACCATTTCTAGCCCTGTGTTGAGAACCAAGCACATTATTTAGACTATACATCATAAAAGAATTTCTTACCACCAATTTTTGTGCGACTTTAGCAAAGACACATCCAAACATTAGGGTATAAAGACAAGGATGTTTTTCAAACACATTAGTTGCAGACTTCTTATAGATCATTATTGCCAGTATAATAATTAGTCCTATGTGGAGTCCAGGTGATAAGACACTAGTGCCCTAAAGGGTAAAGCAGAAAATCAGTATCACATTTAACAGTGCATCTAGTATACTGCACAAATTTTCTGAGCATCTATTTTGTGCTAAGAACCAAAAGACCTAAAGTAGTACACAGGTCAAAGCTGTGCTTTTCAAACTTCCACAGAGGTAATAAATACAGTGCCACAGATGTTTCATTACAGTTGTACATATACAGAATGTTTTTAATAACAGCTAAAATTAACACTGTGATTTAATCTGTACCAAGTTTTACTGTATTGTAGGCCATCAATATTTAAAGGCATTCCAACATTTTGATACAACAGTTAAGTACTTATCTTTCTGTGTTCAACCATCTTGAAGATGACAATAGGCTTTTAAAAAAATGACATTTATTTAAATTAAAAACAGGCTTTTAAAAAAATAACATTAAAAAAAAACCAACCACTTGGTAGGAATACTGACTTTTCCACTTAAAAGTATTAAAATTTTAGAATATATGAGTAAGTAGTAAAGTATAACATGAAGAAGGTATAAATGTACACACAAGTGTACCCATCCAACTTAAGAATTAACATTAAAGTTTTTATCTTTTAAGAGAACAGTTTTTTTTTTTTTTTTTATTGTGATTTGGGTGAAAATTTATGTGTTAGACTGGGTACTCTAGAG
>NW_006922505.1:47431-56796 GCF_000298275.1 Orycteropus afer afer | reverse complement strand
TTGAACCACCACCCTTCTGGTTAGCAGTCAAATGCCTTAGGCACTGCACCACAAGAGCTCCCCTCCACCTCATCAACCCAAAGAGGGGTCACCAACTTGATGGCACTAAATTTTTTTTTTTTTTAATTAGTTCATTTCCCCATTCGAACTTTGGCATATATCAATATCTCTTTATAGTTCATAAGGAAATTTACCATAAATTAGTATGATGATAATATTAATGCCTTACTGCTATCGTGGATCCATTCTTGCCAACACCACCATGGAGGATAACATGGAAATAATTTGAACAGGAATATATTGCTCCACCCACTACTCCAAGAACTGGAAAGATCTTCCATTTTATTTCTAGAATGGGTATCTTTAGGAATAAAGGAAAAAAAAACAAATCATTATAAAAACAGAATTTCTATTTCTATTAAACAGTATAGAAACATTAAGATATGATCCTATACACAATGAGCTGCTCTTTTTCTTGTAACTAAATCTTCAACTTCCAAAATGTTGACTACAATGGTTACATTTCTTGAAATGGCTTTATTTGTTAAATGGAAAATGAATGCCACAAATTCAGCTAAATAATTATAATTAAATATTTAATTTTAAAAGTCTTCATTTGATTTAAAAGGAACATGAGAAAGGATAAATCATTTTAATAGCCTTGAAAAGGCAGAATACAGAAAAAGCAGATGCCATGATCTGCATCATAAATGTGAAAAATATCACAATGTTTGCATGCAGAAATTTTGTGTAGTTAATATTTAGGATTAAATTTCTAGGAATATATTTACCTGTTGGTTAATTGCTGTTCAAGAAAACTTCCAAAGGCAGCAAAGGATTTAAAACAAAGTAACAATGAATTGCCAGAAGCTGTAGGCTATTGTCTTTTGAAATTAGACTTTGAGATATTATACCAGTATTTTTGTAAAGTACACGTTAACAAATTTGTATTGAAGATTTTATTAAAAAAATAACATAAAATTTTATTTAAAATAAGGATCATTTGGTGAGAACAAACAGGTGTGCTTTCTTCCTATGGTATTGCCAAAAAGTTAATGAAATTATTTTAAGAATAAATAGAATTCTTCCCCAATGTTTACATCATTATAACTAAATCATAATTCCACATTTCTGACTATCATGTCTGATGTACTACTGATCAGACCTGTCTAAGTACTTCCAGGTCCACATTCACTTTCTTATGGGTACGAGCTAAATAGCTACCAAGACATGTAAACATTCCTCTGATATAGCATATTCTTGATTTCATTTATTGTTACATAATGAGAAGGTATAAGAAGGCCTCAGTGGGACTGTACCACTACATAAATATATGCTCCAAGTCTCTCTCTCAGCCTACTGAAATGAATTCCAACTGGTAATCCTGATACCAAATGTTACAGGGAAATGTCTTACTTTTACTGGAGGTACATAACTGAGTATTAAAAACAGAGTCAGAATCAATCTGCTAAATCAATCTCCTTGATCAGTCTTCTCCAATACTTACTAGCTATGTATCCTCGGACAAATTATTTAACCATTCTAAGCCTTAATTTCATTTGTAAAACAATAAATAATGATAGTATCTATTTCCTAGGCTTGTTCTAAGGGTCAGATGAAACAGCTGTAGTGAAATGTTCAGGTACATAATAAATGTTGAATAAATAATACTTGTTGGCTATTGATAGTATCCTCATTATTATTCTCAGTATATGGGCATGAAGTTAAGTCATTTAACCAGTGTTGTGGATTTAAAGTTGTGGTGACAGAATAGTTTTTTCTTTGTAAATTTTCTTGCTATGCAAAGCTTGAATTTATGATAGTAGCCTCCTAAGAATCAATTTTTTATCAAAATACCAAGGTTATCAACCAAGTAGAAAATAAACACATTCCTTACTATGGGAAACTTTACCTCATAGTAGTTAATAAAAGATGCAGATTAGCAAATATTCTTTAATATTAAAAGAGAGTTTCAAATGTGAAATACCTTCCTGGATTTATTTTTTTAAAGTATTTCATGAAACAGATTTTTGGACTGGGAAAAGTAGTTCAACAGTGTATTTAATTTTGTATTAGGGAAATATGGTTGTTCTTGCCTATGTGGTTTATACAGGGGAATGCATAGAGGAAAATGCCATGGTGAGGTATGTAGGATAACAGAATTGTAAAATGAAGGAAAAAGATTAAGAAATGAGATTGATATTAAATACAATGCAAGGGATTTAAAGAAAATTAGCAGTATTTTTTCTAAACATTTGTAAAGTACTTAAAAGAAATATAAATATACAGATTTACCGTGTAGTCCCACATTGTTGCTCCTCCAAATGTAGACAACATGAAGACGATTATTAAAGCTACCTGAATTTCAGTTACATCCACTCTGAAGAGAACAACACAGAATAAAGTGTCTGTGAACAAAATTCCTGAATATGAAAGGTTAGTTAATTATCTGTTAAACACCAAAGATGTAGAAATCTCTATAGGATTAATTTATTTTTACCTTTGTTCTATCATTAAGTTATCATCTGACTACACTGTTAAATGAAAAGGCTACAAAACAACATAAACTCACATGTAGGTAAATTTCTTAGTATTTGAATAGGGAAAAACTTGTATAGCAGCATATATCAAACTGCTGACAGTTGTCAGGGAGATTACAGAAGGCTTTTATTTTCTACTTACGTACAGTCTGAAATTTTTTATTTAAATAATCATATGTTACTCTTGATAATGAGGAAAAAATTATATAAACAGCTATGGGACTTAGGCAGATTCTTAAACAGTCCCAAGTCAATTTCACTTAAAAAGTGGGGAAAATTCTAACAGTCTTCCATACTAAGTTTTTTGGTTTCCACATACATCTCTCCTTTAATATATAAACACACTTAAATTTTCTCAACTGATTTTCCTGCCTTGCTGGAAGCTCTTCCCAGGCTCTTTCCTAGATTGCTTCTTCCTCCATAATGTAAATATTACTGCTTTCCAGAATTCCATCTCTTCTTCTTTTATAGTCTCTGACCGATTTATCTCTTCTTAAAACTACTATGCTAACGTCCTCTATATTCTTATCTCCAATCCACATTTCCCTTTTCTGAGCTCTGTTATCTCTACATCTGTCTACCTACTTTACATCTCTGTTTGGATGCCCCAGAAGTCTTTAGACGCTAGAGGAATACTTACTGCTTTGGAAATATAAAATGTATGGAGAAGATACTAAAAGATATGGAAAATAAGATTTCTCAATATAGTAGGGGTAGTTAGGAGAAAAAGATGTTAAACCAAAAATAAAACCAAAATGTGAATAAATACATCCAGTATTTGCAAGATCAGTGGCAGGCAAACCAACCCCTCTAAGCTGCATAAAGAAATGAATCAAGTTAATTGAAAAAGGTTACATAATATAATGTGTAGTAATTTGTGCAGGGAAAGGAAGGATATTAACATTACTGAGATCCTATTATGTGTCTTATTAGCTAGAAATTATTCTGTTCATTGCAAATGAAATATAAAATTTTCCATGCCTATATTGGAATCTCACTGCTGTTGAGTCGATACAACTTATAACGACCCCTTCTTGGGGTCTTAGGCACTACACCAATAAGGTTTTGGAATTCTGTGTGGGGAGCTCTGGTGGCATAGTGCCTAAGGCATTTGACTGTTAACCAGAAGGCTGGGTGGTTCAACCCACCAGCCACTCCTCGAAAGGAAGACTGGGCAATCTGTAGAAGTACTACAGTGGAAACCCAAGGAGGGGTCACTATGAGTCAGATTTGATTTGACGGCAGTTAGTTTGGTTTTTTTTTTTCATATTGGAATACTGTTGAGAAAAAGGACAGTCAACAGTTGCCCTACTATATGTGTGACCCATTATCAGAGTTTTGCAGTCTTTACAGTAACAATATTAGAATTACATTAAGTAATCCACAATTTTGACAGGATATGACCAGAAGCAATTAGGAAAACTGACAGGGATTATAGAACAAACTTTTTCTAATTGAAACTAAGTGACATATATAGAGACTGAACTAGGATGCCTGGTTTTACATATATGTCATTCCATAGATTTTAAATAAAACTTTATGCCTTTTAAGGATAAACTAAATAAATTTTAATTTTTTGTCTGAAAAAAGAAAGCTGACAGGATATAATAAAAATCTATAACATTTTGAAGGTTATGATAAGAGTAAGGATGGACTCACTCACCAAATCCCCAAGTACTCTATGAGGAGACAGCTGAAGTTTGAAAGGTATGTAAGACAAATGAAAGACTTCTCTAACAATTCATAAACTTAGGGAACCCATTAGTCATTAATAGCTCTGTTTTTAAAAACTGGATTTAAAAAGGGCTTTAAAAATACAGGAAGGGTGGATACTGGGAATGTAGTGTGTATATCCTAACTCCCAGACTGTCAACCATCAAGGACGGATAATGCTGTTCAAAGTATGGTGCAGGGTTGGTTAGTAATCTACAGATTAAGAAATTTTATGGCAGTTGGACAATAATTTTGTGTCCGTTGAATCTAACACAATATTGGGGACTTTATAAGTCAATTTTTTATTTTAAAAATAAAAATATGCTTGTTAACAGTCCATGCTAGATTGGGGAAAAAAAAAAAAAACTGGTCCTTTTGCACAACAGTTTGAAAAGTACTGGTTTACATAAGTTTGCCTCTAAGAGACTGAACACTATGCTTGTTGCACTATGGATCTAAACTGTGTGGAAATCCTCATGTTTTATAAGGAAAATGAACACATCTAAATATTTACATGTACATAGCAAAATATCACATAATATAACATAGGACTTGAGATAAAACTGCTTGGTTTAGATTTTAAAATTAAGCTTTAAGCATTGTTCGCTCTACTGAATTACACAAGAGCCCTGGCTACCTAGGACAAACATGCATAAATAAGATGCCTTATCTCCTGTGACAAGAGTAAGGACAGGACAGATTTTAACTATATTCCTGTAAATGTTCCCACTAACTGGGCCAAGGAAAATAGCAACTAGTATGTCACTGATTGGCTAAAAACAATCTTTAACCATGACTGTTTTGTGGATTAAATTATCTAATTCAAGGTAATAAATTCATATTTGTGTCAAAATCTACATATTTTCAAAAGATAAAACAATTAAAATATTCTCAAGTCAGATAGAACACCATTTCTCTCTCTGTTCTATGGAGCAGTACAGGACAGTAGTTTATATTCATAATTAGAATAGTATTTACAGTATTTTACTTCTCCTTGTGTGCGTAACATTAGGAGAGGAAATCTGCTGTGGGCCTTCAACGTCCGTGAACTTTCTTGCTGGGTATGCCGAGAAGGCAAGGTCCTGATCACTCTACATAGGCCATTTATCAGGCTTGTGTTTGCAGTGAGCAACCTTGAAGGATGATCTAACATTCTCCCCAGACAGGAGGCTTGCTTCCACTTGCTGTAAAAGCAATAGATTCCTCAGTGCTCCTCTCCTGTACTGCGACCCACTGCATGTGCAGGTATCCATCTAGGCCCACCTTCCTCACCCCCATGGGACTTGGCAGACTTGGGACCTAGCACAAACACGAAGCTGTGCCCCCTGTATTTGCCCTGAGTAATGAAGTCATTCTCTGCCTCCGACCCAGGAATTAGGTGTCTTCTGCCAGCATCCATGAAACAGTAACAGGCTTGCTTGTTAGCCTGTAAGGAGGAAGCTCCTAGACACTACAGTTCTTGGTGCACAGCACTCACCACCATCTTCTGTGGTGGTAGTACTTCTGTGGGCAGTGGTACTTTACTTGTTTATCTTATTTTGCTGTCTGTTCACATGTTAGAATTTAAGCTTAATGGAGGTCAGGATCTTTATCTGTTTTGTTTACCCTTGTCACCTTAGCACCTAGAACAGAGCCTAGCATATACTGAATGCTCAATAAATACCTGAATAAATATTTCTAAAGTATTCAAATGTCCTGTATAAATACTGTATGAGTATTCAATAAAATCACTTAAGTTATTGTTGACCGTCTATCTTCACATTTATTCATACTCAGTTTCTTCTGTATGCTTATTTTCTTGGGAAACTGCTTACTATCAATAACTCTTACTGATTAATAATATATAAGACACGTATTTTTCCATTTTTAGTAACTTTTTATTATCACTTAGAGAAAGTAAACAGATAAGAAATTGAATTGAAATAAAAATAGATGGCATAAAAGAACTTTATTGAGTATTCTATGCTCCAAATTCTGTACTAAGTCCTTTACAACATACAGTATTACTTAATCTTTACAGAAACTCTTTGAGACAATTATATCAAATAACAGCGAAGGCTGTGAGAGCCAGAACTTGATGGCACTGCCTTGTTTTCCTGGTCTCACAAGTTTTCTGCCTTTAAAAGGGTACAATCTTAGCACTTTCCTTTCACTCTTACTTAGTGGGAAATATTTGAGTTTTCCTTCTCTGACAAGTTTCTGCCTTATATATGTTCTGGCTTACAGATGAAGAAATTGAACAAAATAAGGTTAAATAAATAAAGTCACACACCTCGTATGTTGGAGCCAGAATTTGATTCTATCCAGTCTGATTCCAGAGCCTATGATTTTTAATTAATTAGGCTTAAAGCAGAATCAATACTGACTACTACATGAATGCAAAGGGCTTTGAAAACTAGAGAAAAATTTAAGAAGCAGAAATATAGTAGTATAACTAAAACCTTATGTAAAATCTGTAGCCTAACTAAGCAAACTCATTTGGCATATTTTCTCTTCAGTGTTTTTCAGAAAAGAGGAAAACCAAGTAAACAGACTTAAACTAAAAAAGAACAAACCCGTTGCCATCGAGTTGATTCTGACCCATAGAGACCCCAATCACGTTTCGAAGGCTGTAAATCCTTAGAGAAATAGATTGCCTCATCTTCCTCCTGTGGAGCAGCTGGTGGGTTTGAACTTTCTGCCTTTGGGTTAGCTTCCCAGTGCCTTAACCACAGTACCACCAGAGCTCCTAGAACAGGCTTAGACCAAGCATCTTTCATAAAACAAATTTCCACAGTATATCTTAAGACTGTTGAGCAAGGTTTCATACATCTGTATTCCAATCCTTGAATATTTTAAATGTTAAACCTCAAAAAATTTAACAGATTTTCAGGAAGCCCATCTGCGACACTCTTCCAATTTGTAGGTATTTCCAAAGGCTCAGTTGATGTCCTACAATATAGATCCTTCTTGTAGTGTTGTAGTGTTAAGTGAACCATCCACCTATCTTACTCAATCTTCTATGATATCTTTACTTTGGAAAAGTGGAAAGTATAAATTTTGCTGCTCAGGACATCTGCCATACAGAGGTAGTACTTTAAATGGCTGCCCCCCTGGGGCACTGCAGGATCTCCTCCATGCTCCAATATGCCCGGTGTCCAACCACAACAGCCATTCCCCCAGTGTCAGCAGTGCTGTCCTTACGCTTCTGCCTGGAATGCTTTTTCTGCAATCTGCCTGGCATATTCCTACTTGCAGATGACTCACCTTTGTATCCCCCAGTTCTGAGCAGCTATTAGGCTCTCAATAAAAAGCAAATCAATGTCAAATCTACAATTCCACCAGATGTGAACAAATTCATTTCACAAGGATTTATAATGATATTAAAAGCTAAAAAGGTAGAATGTTAATTATTAAATAAAAGAAACCAGAAAACTTCATTATATTATTCCAGTTTACTACAGCAAGTCCAGCAAATTAAAATACATTAGACTTTGTAAATCTAGTTTTTCACTTCAGCATATCTTAATCTATAAATAGGGATGTTGTTGTTGTTACGTGCCGTGGAGTCAGACCCGACTCATAGCGACCCCTCCTTGGGTTTCAGTATCACTACGGAAGTAGATTGCCCAACCTTCCTTCCGAGCAGTGGCTGGTGGGTTTGCACTGCCAGCCTTCTGGTTAGCAATCAAGTGCCTTAGGCACTACACTAGCAGAGCCTGCCTTGAACTTTTCGATAATCAGTTTTGATCCTTGGCTCGACCAATATATCAAGAACCACCTGAATACTCCCATTTTTTCATAAAAGCTTCCCTAAAGTAATTCAGTCTACATTTTTAGGATTTCTTCAGTATCCCTAGTTTTGAGCTTGCCCTGGTGTTTATTATTACCAGAGATTTTTTTCCCAGCACTACTGTTTCTCCTATGCACCAATAAAGTAGGTTAAAATGAATTACACATAGGAAGGCAAAGCTGAGAATGAGCAAATGGCAGAAAGACAGGCACAGAAGAAGCTACAGGGGAAGAGGAATAGAGGACAGTGCTGCATTGTGTACTATTTCCTGATGTCTAAGAAAAAGGAGCTCAGGTACTGCTGTGGCCAAGGCACTGGGCTGCTAACCAAGAGGTTGCCGGTTTGAACCCACCAGCTGCTCTGTGGGAGAAAGATGAAGCAGTCTGCTTCCATAAACATTTACATTTTGGGAAACCCTATGGGGGTGGCTATGAGTCAGAATCAAATGGTTTGGTGTTTTGGGTTTGGCATCTAAGAAAGTGGGGACCTGGTGACACAATGGTTTAAGTGCTCTACTGCTAACCTAAAGGTGAGTTGTGTGAACCCAGCAGCAGCTCCCAAGGAGAAAAGACCTGGTGATCTGCTGCTGTAGACATTACAGCCTAGAAAACCCCGCGGACGAGTTGTAGGTCACACAGGGTCACTGTGAGTTGAAATCAACTCGACGGCATACAACAATCTAAGCATGAGGCACCACAGACATAACCACCTCATGTTCAGCTGCAGCATAACAAGGTGCTTCCACATGATCTCAGCAGTTGTCTTCCACAGCTGACAGTTCTCATAACTACCTGCTGTGGGAACTGTTGTCAAGGGGATCCCCTTTTTGTTGCACATAAGATGTTCCCCAAAACAGGCCTTTAGATGCCATATCACATTATTTTATTAAACAAGTCAACTGCTGCTTATTTAAGTACTACATACCTGTTTTCTACATAATTCAGGTCCCTTGTTTTTCTCTTTCCCATGACTATTGTAAGCCCGGGCTAGTAAGTTGGGATGGGGAGGAAAAAACGGCAGTTATGGATGCTACAATCAATTAAAAGATAAATTACTGATTTCAGCTTTGTCTCCTGTTTATGGATTACCGAAGTATAACAGTGTGAAAATAAATTCAACTACATTTTTTAAATTTTCAGAATGACAAAGCGTACTTACTTTCCAAACCTCAACACGCCTGAAACGTAAGTTTGCCAATGAGCACAATAAAACATGAACATTCCAATGAAGGAGCAGAAAAAGAGCCAGTCAGGGTGGGTTCCTAAGCGAACAGCGATTGAAGCTCCAACTGCCATAAATACTGAAAGACACAAGGTTTAAGACCCATTAAGTATTAAAAA
>NW_006922505.1:15968-17049 GCF_000298275.1 Orycteropus afer afer | reverse complement strand
AAAAACTTATCTAATCGACTCTGACTCATAGCAACCCTACAGGTTAGAAAAGAACCACCCCCATAGGACTTCCAGGGCCATAAAGCTTTAAGGAAGCTAACTGCCTTATCTCTGTCCCGTGGAGTAGCTTGTCGGTTCACACCACCAACCTTTTGGTTAGCAGCCCAATGCTTTAACCAGAGTGCCAGCAGAGCTCCTTAGTCAGGCCATAGTAGTTTTAAAAATAAAAAATATAACAAAAGAATATTAAAACATTATCAATACATATATATCAATATATCAATACAGATATATCAATATAGTTAGCATCATAGCCCATATTGGTAAGGTCAGCCCAAGTATCTAAATCCAAAAACTTCATGTTTTTTCTACCCTTTATGTAATCTGTTTGAAAAAGCACGGTCTGGTTAACACGCTCAGCTGCTAATCAAAAGGTTGGTGGTCTGAGTCCACTTAGAGGCACCACGGAAGGTCTGGACATCTACTTCCAGACAATCAGCCATTGAAAAATCCCATGAAGCATAGTTCTACTCTGATACACATGAGCAGCCCTGAGTCACAGCCAATGTGACGGTAACTGGGAAAAAATAAAATAACAAGTTCCAAGCCAGGTTAAAGTCACTTCATCTCTCTGGGATTCAGTTTCCTGTTATAAAAATATGCACTACTCTTTTGGATGGATTGACAAAAGAAAACTGAGATGGTGGGAAGGCCGATCTCAGATGGGAAAAACTTGCCAACCACCTTGTTTGTTATAAGACACAAATGCAAAATGGCTGTGAAACCACTAGATATCACTGATAAGCATCATATAAAACACAAGGTATTTTTCTTACACACCAGAAAGAGAAAGGCGGGAACTCCAAAGAGGGTGCCTGTATGTGGTGACTAAAATATGAACGTTGGAGTCAGACCCACTTAATATGAATCCTACTTGGTTCTAGGAGCTCTGGTAGCATAGTGCCTAAGACACTTGACTGCTAATCACAAGGCTGGCGGTTCAAACCCACCAGCCACTCCTCGGAAGGAAGGTTGGGCAATCCTACTTCCGTAGTGATACTGCCTCGGAAACCCAAGGAGG
>NW_006922505.1:13303-14823 GCF_000298275.1 Orycteropus afer afer | reverse complement strand
TAGCAGGCAAGTGTCTTAGCCACTATGCTACCAGAGCTCCCCATATGCATGGAATATTTCCATTGTATTCCTGCTCTCCACCTTCGTCCTGAAAGAGAACTCCCAGGACCTACACTCAAATACTTCTTTGTATGCTCTATCATTGTAAATTCTATAAACAGTTCTTAAATTAATATTAAAAAGCTTACAATTAAACTGGATTTTGTTCTTTGGAAGGCAATGAAAATATCAAAGTGCAATGGAATATTTATTCCATGTCCAATAATAACTATAGATGGGAGTGAACCCCACTCTGCCCCTTAACCCCTCCATCCTCAGCCAACGGGATCATTCAGGTTAACAGATGTCCAAGGTCCACATTATTTACTCTTTTTATTGGGGACACAGGTCAAATACTCTCTGCTAATAAAATCGCTTGACTTTTATGATCCCTGGGCCCTGATGATAAGGATTATCACCTTGATTAAACCTTACTTTGTTTTTCATGAAAAGTCACTGAAGCTAAAAGGAGTCTGTTAAAAGTAACTTATCTTTACTGAATGCTACCATGAATTTCAGGATTACTAGCAAGTGGCGTAGTGCCTAAAGCATTTGACTGCTAACCAGAAGGCTGGCTGTTTAAATCCACCAGCCACTCCTCAGAAGGACGACTGCGCAATCTACTTCTGTAGAAATACCGCTTGAGAAACTCAAGGAGGGGTCGCTATGAGTCAAATCGACTCCACAGCAGTGAGGGTTTTTTCTACTGAGAGCACAACCTTTGGGAAAAGGACGATTATAAAAGTGTCCAAAAGGCATCACGTGCTTGGCCAACCCAGCCACAAGTCCTTGCGCCAGGAACGACGGAAGAAGGTGTCAGTCCCCAGGGTGTAAAGTAACTGACTGCCGGTTCATCTCACAGCCTCAGGGGTAGGGTGGCGCCAGGGCAGGCCCCAGGCCTGCAGTGGCCGAGACAGCCCTCCACAGCCCAGGGGAGAATAAGGGAAGCCACGGGACTGGGGTCGTGACCTTGGCAGCCCCTCCGCAGTCCGGGGGAGGCTCAGCAGGACTGGCATCACTACCTCTGGGTGACCCGTAGGAGTCTCGGGCAGACATGGCGCGGGGCAGTGGCAGCCTCCACCCTCCGCGGCCCCAGAGGTGGCTCAGCCGCGCGTGGGTCCGCCCCTCCCCGGGGGCCTAGAGCGGCGGGGCCGCTGCGCACCTGGGACTGGGCTCGGGCGGGGGCAGGGGCTCCCGGCAGCAGCAGTTGGGAGCGGCCCTCCACCGCCTCGGAGGCGCGGGCCGCAGGCGGACAGCGGACCCTACCTCTTCGGTAGCAGTGGGGCAGTAGGAGATGAGCACGAGCGTGGTGAGCAGGTTGACGGCGAGGCCAAGGAGGGTGATGGAGTTGGGGGCCATCCACAGCGGGATCCACTGGAGCAGCCAGGTCCAGTAGAGCTGCAGCGGCGGCTCGAGCAGCGAGACGCCCGCGGCGTTGTAGCGGTGCTCCTCCAGCCGCCGCAGCTGTGCCGCGCCCAGCG
>NW_006922505.1:5373-13113 GCF_000298275.1 Orycteropus afer afer | reverse complement strand
AGGGCCCCCTCGGCCGAAGTCGCGGTCAGGCCGGGCGGGCCCGAGTCCCGGGGCCCCTGCCCCCAAAGCGGCTGGGCCGCGGGTGAGGCCCGAGCGTGGGGGCGGGACTTTGGGGGAGGGAGCAGAATGTGGGAAGGAGCCCGCGAGATGCCAAGGAGGGTTGGACCCGCCCTCAAGGGCCACTAGCCACTAGGTCACCCTTAAGGTCCAGCCCACATGACTTTTGTAATTGGCTGGATGAACCTGCCTTCAGGGTCTGATTTTTTTCTCCGAGGTATCTGATGTGTTTCCATGAGGGAGGTCTCTCTGTCAAAACAGTTAGGAAGCCAGTTCCTCTAATTTACAGTGGTGTGCACAGTCCGGTTCTCCTAGTGTGGCTGTACTCTGGCCTTTGGCTAATCACTGTAGCACCTGGAGCTCTGTGAGAAAATAGGTTTTTCTGTGAGAAAAGATTTTCTGTGCCTTGGGTCACCAGTGTAATGGTCCCATCTGTCTTCCCCGAGGAGAGGTCCTGCTGGATAAACACTCAAGCCAAATTCTCCCTTCCCACACTGAGGAAAGGGAACCCTCACTGCAGGTTCAGAGTTTTAAGCTAAAAATCAGGACTTGGAAATACTGTGTACCATGGTGAGACCTTGTTGTTGTTGTTGTTGTTGTTTGCCGTCGAGTCGGCCCCGACTCATAGCGACCCCTCCTTGGGTTTCCGAGGCAGTATCACTACGGAAGTAGGATTGCCCAACCTTCCTTCCGAGGAGTGGCTGGTGGGTTTGAACCGCCAGCCTTCTGGTGAGCAGTCAAGTGCCTTAGGCACTATGCTACCAGAGCTCCTAGGAGCCTCTTTTTCAGAGCATTTGATACTAATAACTGGATATATTCACTCACTCTTCTCTGGGAATTTAGTTGTTTTTAGGTGCCACCTAGTCAGTTCCAACTCATAGCAACGCAGTGTACAATAGAATGGAACACTGCCTGGTCCTGTGCCATCCTCACAATCGTTGCAGTTTGAGCCCATTGTTGGAGCCACTGTGACAATCCATCTCACTGAGGAGCGTCCTCTTTTTCACTGACCCTCTACTTTATCAGACATGATGTTCTTCAGGGACTGGTCCTTCGTGATAACCTGTCCAAAGTATGTGAGATGTAGTCTCACTTTCCTCTCTTCTAAGGCGTAAGAATCCAGGGGTGTTCCTCTTACTGCTACCATTGAGGAAGCATGTTTGCTACACAATGGTAGTTTGCCAGCCCCTTACCTCACAATTTACCCAGGAACATTCTGACATAAAAATGGTATGTTACACAACCTGAGGTAGGCCTGTCACCTTCCTCTTCAGGTCATGGGACTGATCCTGTAAACACTTCTGTAAGGCGTAGAGCAAGCTTCGAAAATAGTTGTGTTGGGCAACATTCACCAGCGGATGCAGTTTGTTTTACAGGATTCATCACAACACCTCTGAGCAGGGCTCAGCAAACTGCTGCCTGAGATCAAACCCAGCCCATGGCCTGCTTCTGTACGGCCCATGAGTTAAGAATGGATTTTACCTTCATGAATGATTGAAAAAGTCCAAAGGAGAGTACTATTTCTTGAGAAGTTACATGAAATTCAAATTTCAATGCCATAAATAAACTTTTTTGGAACACAGCTATGGCCATTCTGTACATAGCGTTTACAATCGATTTTGTACTATAATGGCAGAATTCAGTAGTTGTGGCAGAGACCATATGGTCCACAGAGCCTAGATGAAATTTGCCAATCCCTGCCTTAGAGTAGTATGAGGGTGTCCACAAATCAACATGTATCACCTAGTCTTTAGGCCATGCAAAGCGTAGAAACAGCTGTCAAGAAATCAGATGTCATATTGCATTGGACAAATCTGCTGCAGAAGACCTCTTTAAAGTGTTAAGAAGCAAAGATGTTACTTTGGAGACTAAGGTGCACCTAACCCAACCCATGGTATTTTCAGTCACCTCACATGCATGTGAAAGCTGGACTATGAATAAGGAAGACTGAAGAAGAGTTGATGCCTTGTATTGTGGTGTTGGTGGAGAATACTGAGAATACTATGGGCTGCCAGAAGAACAAACAGATCTGTCCTGGAGGAAGTGCAGCCAGAATGCTCCTTAGAAGTGAGCATGGCCAGACTTCATCTCATCTACTTTGGTCATGTTGTCAGAAGGGACCATTCCCTGGAGAAGGACATCATGCTTGGTAAAGTGGAGGGTCAATGAAAAAGAGGAAGGCCCTCAGTGAGATGGACTGACACAGTGGCTACAACAGTGGGCTCAGGTACAGCAAGGATTGTGAGGCTGGCACAGGCCCAGGCAGTGTTTTGTTCTTTTGTACATAGGGTCGCTATGAGTCAGAGCTGACTTGACAGCACCTAACAACAACAACTACTGCTACTTTACCAAGCAGGATATCCTTCTCCAGGGAATGGTCCCTTCTGACAACTTGACCTAAGTAGGTGACACAATATCTGGCCAATCTTGCTTCTGGAGAGCATTCTGGCTGCACTTCCTCCAGGACAGATTTGTACGTTCCTTTGTCAGTTTGTTGTTGTATTTTCAGTAGTCTTCCCAACATGACAATTCAAAGGTGTCAACTCTTCTTTGGTCTTCCTTATTCATTGTCCATCTTTCATGCATATGAGGCGATTGAAAATATCATGGCATGGGTCACCCACACTTTAGTCTTCAAAGTGACATTGTTGCTTCTTAACACTTCAAAGAGGTCTTTTGCAGCGGATTTGTGCAGTGAGGTAAGTCATCTGATTTCTTGACTCCTGCTTCCATGGATGTTGACTGTGGATCCAAGTATAATGAAATCCTTGACACCTTCAATCTTTTCTCCATTTATCATAATGTTGCTTATTGATCCAGTTGTGAGGATTTTTGTTTTCTTTATGTTGAAGTGTAAGCCATACTGAAGACTGTAGTCTTTGATCTTCATTAGTAAGTGTTTCAGGTCATCTTCACTTTCAATCTTCCTCTAATCCTTTTTGATGACCCAAAAATAGGCATGTAATTCCTAACTTCTATACATGAGGGATATCGTTCCTGATGTCAGATGAATCTTGGCCAAAAGCAAAGAATTCCAGAAAGATGTTTACCTGTGTTTTATTGACTATGCAAAGGCATTTGACTGTGTGGATCATAACAAATTATGGATAACATTGTAAAGACTGGGAGTTCCAGAACACTTTATTGTGCTCATGAGAAAACTATACATAGATCTTTTGAATAGAACAAGGGAATATTGCGTGGTTTAAAATCAGGAAAGGTGTGTGTCAGGGTTATATCCTTTCACCACAGTTATTCAGTTTGTATGCTGAGAAAATAATCCAAGAAACTGGACTCTATGAAGCAGGATGCAGCATCAGGATTGAAGGAAGACTCATGAACAACCAGCGATAGGCAGGTGACACAACTTGCTTGCTGAAGGTGAAGAGGATGTGAAGCACTTACTGATGAAGATCAAAGACTGCAGTGTTTAGTATGGAACCTCAACATAAAGAAAACAAAAATCCTCACAACGGGATCAATAAGCAACATCATGATAAATGGAGAAAAGATTGGAGTGTCAAGGATTTCATTTTATTTGGATCCACAACACCCATGGAAGCAGCACTCAAGACATCAGACAATGTATCACATTGGGTAAATCTACTGCAAAAGACCTGTTTAAGGTGTTAGAAAGCAAAGATGTCACTTTGAAAACTAAAGTTCACCTGCCCCAAGCCATGGTGTTTTCAATAGCCTCATATGCATGTGAAAGCTGGACAATGAATAAGGAAGACCACAGAAAAATTGATGCATTTGAATGTAGTGTTGGTGAAGAATATTGAAAATACCATGTTACTGCCAGAATGCACAAATCTGTCTTGGCAGAGGTACAGACAGAATGCTCCTTAGAAACGAGAATGGACAGACTTGCCTCACATACTTTGGTCATGTCACAAAGGTCTGTTCCCCGGAGAAGGATGTCATGCTTGATAGAGGGTCAGCAAAAAGGGGAAGACCCTCAATGAGATGGATTGACACAGTGGCTACTGCCATGGGCTCAAGCATAGCAAAGACTGAGAGGCTGGCACAGGACTGGGCAGTGTTTTGTTCTGTTGTGCACAGGGTCGCTATGAGTTGGAACTGACTCCATGGCATCTAACAACAACAACATTTCTGAGTCCATAATCCCAGTAGGGAATGGGTTGTCTTTGTTATGTTAACGGGCAGGATTAGTGTAGGGTGTGTTTTAAGTCTATCTTTTGAGATATAAAAGAGATTAAACCAGCAAATGTGTAAGACAGAAATTGGGAGGAAGAGAGGTGCCAAGTGACAGGAAGATCTCTGAGGAACAGAAGCTGAAAAGAGACAGACATTCCTCTAAAGCCAATACCCTAGAGCCACCACCCTGAATTTGGATTTCCAGTCTCCTAAACTCTGAGAATATAAATATGTTTCTTAACACAGCTGACTTGTGGTATTTCTGTTACAGCAGCACTAGATAATAACTAAGACACCTTGCTTTGTCTGAATTTTACTCAGAGCTGTTCTTTTCAGGGCAAAGAAGATATACATATCTTATGTATGTTCTCCCCAGGTAGTGTACATGTGCAGTGCTTGACCACTTGCTGAAAGATTGGCAATTGAAGTGTCGTGGAGGTAGGCCTGGAAATCTGCTTCCAAAAGGTCACAGCCTTGAAGATCCTACGGAACTGTTCTACTATGCACGCAAAGGTTGCCCTGAGTCAAAATTGCCTATAGCAATGAACAACAACAATATATGTGTCTGTATCCATACCTGTCTATATATACACATACGTACTACATGTGTGTACGATTGATGACAGGAGGACTCTGAGTGGTGCAGATGGTTAATGCACTTGGCTGCTAACTGAAAGGTTGGAGGTTCAAGAAATGAACATCAGTGGAAAGGCAGTTTTCAAAAACATCAGCCACTGAAAACCTTATGGTACACAGTTCTACTCTGACATGCATGGGGTCTCCATGAATCAGAATTGACTTAAAGGCAACTGGTTTTTAAGTATGTGTGTGTGTGTGTGTGTGTGTGTAAGAAGATTGCACAATACCATCTATAAGTTTAGTAATTGAGATCTACTTGTTGGTCCTTGGTGAGGATGTTGGCTTTTCTAATCTAATACTGTGATTCCCAAACTGGGATAACTTTAGCTCCTGATAGTCTGTCTGGAGGAACAAGCATCCATTTGAGGATCTGAAAAAATCGTTTTTATATTGAAATGAACTCATATATCAGGGAGTAGGATATAACAGTGGGTACATTTCAGAGAATAAACATCTGAAGGTCTTGGTAGGGGCTCCAGCTCTTGTTGCTATTTTCTCTTTAGTCCCCTGCCTGGTAAGAATATTTCTGACTTCATTTCTGTCCTGCTGCTCTTGACTGCCCTTCCCAAAGATGCATTAGTCTGTGCTGCTCCCCTCCCTCCTGCTTGATCTTGCTCCTACAGCATGGCCTTACACTGAGTTCTGTCTCTCACACCTGACCCCCGGTCTGTCTATCACTCTTATATAACTTCTTGAAGGAGTGGCAGTACTAAAGCCAGATTTTGGGTCCAGAGTTCATGCTGGCCACTGTGGGGCTTGACAAGCATGGAAAGACCCAGAGAAAAAAATGCACCTTGCCAATGAATTCCTACTTCTAGTGCTAGCTAATGTTTATTGAGCCCTGAATATGACCTGTTAAGAAGTGCATAAAAATCTCCCTGCAAAGAAGCACACTGCCTCTTCTTGGTAAGCTCCATTATGACAACTCCTTCCACCTCAGTGCTAACTCCCAGTGCAGAAATGGGAACTGAATTGACAAGAATCCCCAGTAGACATTCAGGAGTGGGGCTAGGATGGACAGCCCAGTGGTATTTTATCTTATAAACTACGGAGGATGTATTAGTTGGCTACCTAGTACCTAGAATTTCCAAATGGCCATGTGACTTGAAACTAGCTTTGGCTTATTTTGAAATATGGCTCCCTTCCAATTACCCACTGACTCAATCCTCCAAGGAGAGAGAGGAATGCTTTACAAAATCTGAGTAATAGTACCTGTGCTTGTCACAGGGTTGCTAGTAACTTCTGTTATTGTTGTTAGGTGCCGTTGAGTTGGTTCCAACTAAGAGAGACCATATGTACAGCACAGACTAGTCCTGCTCACACCATCCTCACAGTCGTTGCTCTGTTTCAGCCCATTGTTGCAGCCAGTGTTTCAGTCCATCTTGTTGAGGGTCGTCTTCTTTTTCACTGACCCTCTAGTTTACCAACATGATGTCCTTTTCCAGGGATTGGTCCCTCCTGATAATATGATCAAAGTATTTGAGATGGAGTCTCACCATACTTACATTTAAGGAGAATTCTGGTTATACTTCTTTTTTTTTTTTCTTTTTTTTTGGGAGGGGATTTGGGTGAAAATTTACAGATCAAATTCACTTTCCATACAGCAGTTCACATACACTTTGTCTCATGACAATGACTACAATTTACCACAATGCAACAGCTCCCCTCCCACTTCCTCCCCAGAGTTACTGCTTCCCTGTGTCCATCCCTCCATGCATTCCTGCCCCTGAGCTGTCTCCCTGTGCATACACAGCCCTTCTTTCTCCCATGATTCTTCTCTCCAAGGAGTGTATCTAGCTCAGGTAAATGTTCAGCTCATATGCCTATCTTTTGTTTGACTGAAAGCCACAGGTGTGGGTTCAATTCCAGACCTGAAGGGCAGCTAGGGGCCATAGTCTCAGCGGTTCCACCAGGCTCTATCAGAGCAGCAAACCTTGTCCCCACCCCTTTTTTTTCTCCAAATTATTTTGAGTTTTATTCCACATTGTTCTCCCTCTCTATCAAGGATCTCTTACATAGATCACCCTTCAAGTGGTTGACAGTGGTATCCAGGCACCATCTAGTTCTTCTGGTCTCATAGTCTTATAGACTGCGAATCGCGTGGTTTACCAGTCACGAGGACTAATTGTTTCCAAGAATCTTTGGTTTTCTTCATTCTTCTTTGCTCTGGATGAGGAAAGACCCATCGTTGCATCTGGCTGGCAGCTTGCTAGCTTTTAATATCCTAGTTACTACTTGCCAAACTAGGTGATGAAACAATGTTTTGTGTAGTATACCAATTGAGATTGAAGTTCCCTGCAACTATGGTCCCAAGCCCACAAGTTCAACTATTTAGTTCCTCTGGGTAGCTGGCTGTGACCAACAAGTGACTACAACCTTGTCCTTCTCAGCTCTACTATACACCTGGGAATTCAGATCATACAAATAAACGTCTAGGACCACTGTCTGCCAACCCTATACATGGTCTTAGGTACATTCCCCACTTCATAGATATACATAATATTTCAGCCTGACCACCCATCTATCCACCCATATACCCATGTTTGCCTTCACTGACAATGCAGTACTATATGTGCAAAAGGGTTTATCTTTGTTGTCTGTACCTCCCATGTACCTCTCTCTGTCTTTCTCTTCCTCAATGCAACCATGTTGATCACTCACATTTGGTACATTGCCCTTCTCTTCACCCAAATCAATACTTATCTCTACCTATCTAAAAGTGTTCCCTCCCCTCCCCTCCCACCCCTGGTAACCAACAAAGACAATTTCCTTCCATAGATAAACATTTCCTTGACTTTTACAATAACAGACTAATACAATATTTGTCCTTTTGTGATTGACTTATTTCATTCAGCATAATGTCCTCCAAGTTCATCCACTTTA
>NW_006922505.1:1580-2206 GCF_000298275.1 Orycteropus afer afer | reverse complement strand
TGATGTCTTTGCCTGGTTTTGGTATCAAGGTTATGCTTGCTTCTTAAAATGAGTTAGGGAGAATTCCATCCTTTTCTATGTTTTGGAATAGTTTGAGTAGGAATGGTATCAGTTCTTCTCTGAATATTTGGTAGCATTCTCAAGTGAAACCATCTGGGCCAGAACATTTTTTTGTTGGTAAATTTTTGATGACCTGTACAATTTCTTCTTTTGTTATGGATCTATTCAACTTTTCCACATGAGTCTGTGTTAGTTTAGGTAAGTGGTGTGTTTCTAGAAATCTGTCCATTTCTTCCAAATTTTCAAATTTGTTGGAGGACAGTTCTTCATAGTATCCTGATAATATCCTTTTTATTTCAGTTGGTTCTGTTGTGATGTCACCCATTTCGTTTCTTATTTGTGTTATTTGTGTTCTCTCCTTGTTTTCCTTTGTTAAATTTGCTAGTAGTTTGTCAACTTTATTGATCTTTTCAAAAAACCAACTTCTGGTCTTGTTGATTTTTTTCTATTGCCCTTCTATTTTCTGTTTCATTGATTTCTGCTCGAATCTTTATTATATCCTTTCTTCTGGTGGCTGTAGGCTTTTCTTGCTGTTCTTTTTCTAATTGTTGGAGATGTTGGTTTAA
>NW_006922505.1:0-636 GCF_000298275.1 Orycteropus afer afer | reverse complement strand
TTTATCATTTTTCTTTGAGGTTACCCTGTGATTTACAATTTTCTCCCTGAGATTAGAACAGTCCATTCTATCTTGCAACTCTCTTGACTTCCTCACAATTTAGAAGTTCTGTAACTACACGGTATTTTCCCTCTTTTTGGTTTGCAGTTGTCCTCAGTTGCCAATTAATGTTTCTAGTTCCCTGTTTACAATCTTGTAAGCTCATTTTACTTTGGATATGTTGATAGCTGTGGTTTCTGGGTTATGTCATTGTGTGTATTAATGGTCAGTTGTTATTTGCTACTTTTGGTTCTCTGTTCAAAGGACTCCCTTTAGTATCTCTTGTAAGGGTGGTCTGGTTTTAACAAATTTCCTTAGTTTCTGCTTATCTGGAAATCTCCTAATTTCACCATCAGTATTTGAGGGACAATTTTGCCGGGTATATAATTCTTGGTTGAAAAATTTTCTCTTTCAGGGTTTTATATATACCATCCCATTGTCTTCTCACTTACATGGTTTCTGCTGAGAAATCAGAGCTTATTCTTACTGATTGTCCTTTGTAAATAACTTTTTGTTTTTCCTGTGCTGCTATCAGGATTCTTTCTTTGTCTTTGGTTTTGATGAGTTTGATGATGATGTGTCTTGGTGATTTTCTTT
>NW_006922504.1:601472-605732 GCF_000298275.1 Orycteropus afer afer | reverse complement strand
TGTGGGGTGTAAGAGTAACAAGAGGAATGTTGTACCTTTTCAGTCTTACAGGTCCCGAGTGTCCTTGGGGTTGCTGGAAAGCATAACGTGTTCTTAAGCCCCAGGAATATGTGAGATTGCTGTCTCTTTAAATATCCAAAATAGTGAAGCCGCTTTTTAAACCTTCAAAATGGTGGTGACCTCCAGACCGGCAAAAGTCCACAGTTCAGCCTACCTTTCTCTTCACTTTCTCTGTTTGTTCCCCTGCCACCATACACAGTCCTCCGTGTAGTCCCTGGATACCAGGGTGATTTTTAGGTTAATTCTTAGGTCCTACCACCACTTGGGAATCTCCAAGCTATCTGTGCCATCAGGATCGTTGCCAGACCACAGCTCTGTATGTCTCCTTTTTTGGTATTTTCACGCAAATTCTTCTGCTTGTTTGGGTTTAGTCCACTTCTATATCCTTCCCTTCAAGGCTCAGGGGTCCAAGATTATCTTCTGTGTCTGTGTTAATTGGTTTCCCTTTTCTTTGTTGGAGAGGGTTTGTGCAGTCTTTCTGCCTAGTCAGTCATCTTGCTGTAACCTATCTCATTATTGTTTTCATTTGCGTCTCTCTAATGACTAATGATCATCAGCATTTCCTCATGTGTTTATTGGCCGCCAGTATATCATCTTTATTGAAGTGTCTGTTCAAGTCTTTTGCCCATTTGAACTGGATTGTTTGCCTTTTTGGTGTTGAGGTGCTGAAGTATTCTATAGATTTTGGAGATAAGTCCTTTGCCAGATATGTCAGAGGCAAATATTTTCTCCCAATCTATAGGTTTTCTTTTTACCCTTTTGATGAAGTCTTTCAATGCACATAAGAATTTAATTTTTAAAAGGTCCCAGTCATCTAGCTTCACTTTTACCTCCTGTGCATTCTGGGTTATGTTTGATAGTCTATTTATGCCATAAATTAGGTCTCCTAGATTTGCCCCTATTTTATCTTTGATGAATTTTAATATTTTTGGGTTTTACATTTAAGTCTTTGATCCAGCTTGAGTTTGTTTTTGTGTATGGGGTGAGGTTTGGTCTTGTTTCATTTTTCTGCAGGTGGATATCCAGTTTTGTCAGCAGCATTTGTTAAAGAGTCCGTCTCTTCCCCATTTAATGGGTTTTGGACCTTGTCAAAGATCAGCTGTCCATAGATCGATGAGTCTATTTCTGGACTTTTGTTTCTGTTCCATTGGTCTATCTGTCTATCATAGTACCAATACCACGCTGTTTTGACTACTGTGCCTGTATAGTAGGTTTTAAGATCCAGGAGTGTGAGATCTCCCAATTTGTTCTTCTTCTTAAGAAGTTCTCTGCTTATATGAGGTCTCTTTACTTTCCATATGAAGTTAGTAATTGGTTTTTCCATGTCCTTAAAAATTTTGTTGGTATCTGGATTGGGATTGCATTAAAGTGTAGATTGCTTTAGGTAGTATTGATATTTTCACAATATTCAGTCTACCAATCCATGAACAAGGCAGGTTCTTCCATTTATGTAGAGCCCTTGATGTTTCCTGTAGTAGCGTTTTATAGTTTTCTTTATATAGGTCTTTTGTGTCTCTGGTAAGATTCATTCTGAGATATTTTATCTTTTTAGTAGCTATTGTAAATGGTATTGTTTCCTTTATATCTTTATCAGAGGTCTCTATGTTGGTGTAGAGGAATCCAACTGACTTTTGTATGTTGACCTTGTATCCTGCCACTTTACTGAACCTCTCTATTAGTTCCAATAGTTTTTCCTTGTGTCTCTTGGGTTTTCTGTGTACTGGATCATATCATCTGCAAATAGAAATAGTTTTAGTTGCTCTTTGCCAGTTTGTATGCCTTTTATTTCTCTTTCATGCCTCATTGCCCTGGCCAAGACTTCCAATACAATGTTAAATAGAAGTGGTGATAGAGGGCATCCCTGTCTGGTTCCCATTCATAAGGGGAATGCCTTGAGTCTTTCTCCATTAATAATGATGTTGGCTGTTGGCTTTGCATATATGCCTTTTATTATGTTGAGGAATTTCCCTTCTATCCCTATTTTTCTGAGAGTTCTGAACAGGAATAGGTGTTGTATTTTATCAAATGCATGTTCTGCATCAATTGATATAATCATATGGTTCTTTTTTTATGTAGTGGATTACATTGTTTGTTTTTCTGATGTTAAACCAACTTTCATACCTGGTATGAATCCCACTTGGTCAGGATGTATTTTTTCTTTTTTTTTTTTTTTTCTGGATATGTTGTTGGATTCTGTTGGCTAGGATTTTGTTGAAGATTTTTGCATATGTGTTCATGAGCAAACATATCTATTTCTATAACATTTTTCTCTATGTAGCTATTGAAACTAACTCAGAAGACTCAGAACACTTAAAAGACTGCTTCATGAGAAAAGAGAAACTTACTACAGATAAATAGATGGATAGACAGTCTGAACGATAATGTATGTCTTGAGAAAAGGGAATATACCCATGACCATATATAAGGTTGGCAGATCATATTTCTTTATATGTATTTGTATGTGCTGTAAGAATGTCCATATATATAATAGAGCTAAGAAGAAGTAAAGTTGTGATAACATCTTTGCCACAACCAACCACCCAGAGAGAGTGAGTGGTTGGACTTGTGGGCTCAGGATCATGGTTGCAGGGGACATAGAGCTCAATTGGCATACCATGCTACACAAAAACACTGTTCTGCATCCTACTTTGGTGAGTAGCGACTGAGGTCTTAAAAGCTTGCATGCAACCTTCTAGATGCAACAGTGAGTCTCTCCCTATCCAGAGTAAAAAAGAATGAAGGAAACCAAAGACACATGGAAACAATTAGTTGAAGGGACTAGTGGACTATGCAAACCTCAGCCTATATGACTATGAGACCAGAAGAACTAGATGGTGCCAAACTACTACTGTCAACCACTCAGAAAGGGATCAGTGCAGGAGATCCTGGATAGAGTGGGAGAACAATGTGTAACAAAACTCAAAATTTAAAAAAAGATGAGGTTTACTGGTCTGATGGAGCCTGCTGAGACACTTAAGACTATGGCCTCTAGTTACCCTTCAGGCATGGAATTGAACTCACTACTGTGGCTTCCAGGTAAGCAATAAACAGGCATATAGGGTAAACATTTGAATCAGGTAGATACACCCTTGGAACAATTAATTGTGGGAGAACAGAAGGGCAGTATTTGCTCAGGGATATAGTTCAGGGGGGCAGGAATGCATAGGAAGAAAGGACACAAGGAAGAGGTAACTACAGGGAGGAAGTGGGAAGTGAGCTGTTACATTGTGGAGAATTATAATCAATGTCATGAAACAAAATGTGTATGAACTGCTATATGCAAAATGAACTTACTCGGTAAACATTCACCCAAATCACAATAAAGATTAAAAAGGGAAAAGAAAAAAAAAGTCAGTAACTGTTAATCACAGTTTCCTGAGACAAGAAAGAAAAATATATACATTCACCAGTTATGAGAGCAGTTCAGAAACCAGGCTTATACAGTACAATACAACACAAAAATATGAGGAACCCAGTTTCTTAAAATGTATATAGTAATATTTTTAATGAGCTAGACTCAATTTAACAACAATAACAAAAAGTCCTAAATAAATTTATTAGCTTTCCAGAGTCTTAGATGGAGGGAGCTTAAATCCTCTGACAAAACCTGAGCATTCAAAGTTTCCCAAGGGGAAAGAAAAGGGGATAAAATTTGTACTTATTTTCATAAAATGAAAAGAAATAGAATAGATGGAAAGTCATTGTCTCAAAGTGATTGCTGAAATCCTAATGTATTTCTACTAGCTTCTTTAACTGTAAAGTACCCTCAACATCTGTACTAAACATATTTTATAGGGGAAAATGGAGTAAAAGCAGGGATTTGACATTGTAGCTGCTCTTTTTGTTTTGTTTTGTTCATTTGGATACAGTGACCTGTAAGAAAGCAATTCTGCTTTCTTGATGTTTCTAAGACACTTCTTAATTCAGGAGCCTTTCTGTTCTAATTTACTGTGCTGAAAAGTTAATTTGTTGTGTTGTTGTTGTTGTTAAGTGCCGTCGAGTCGTTTCTGACTCATACTGACCCCATGCACAGCAGAACGAAACACTGCCCGATCCCGCACCAGCCCCACAATCCCTGCTATACTTGAATCCATCATTGCAGCCACCGTATCAATCCATCTTGTTGAAGGCCTCCCCCTCTTTCGTCGACCCTCCACCCTACCAAGCATGACATCCTTCTCCAGGGAATGGTCCCTTCTT
>NW_006922504.1:596634-598252 GCF_000298275.1 Orycteropus afer afer | reverse complement strand
GACAGTGTTTGCTTGGACCAATATGTACCTTCATTGTGTGGGCGGTTGCTTGCAGATGGCAGGCAGCCTATCTTGTGACTGCCTTGTCCTTTCATAGGAGTCTTTAACACTTGTGATGAGCACTGGCAACTTCCCTAACCACTTTTACTAGTTGACCCATGCCCTATTTTTGCAGTTTATAGTGAGCCAGAACTCTTTGAAAGTGGAATTACTTTTGTACCTGCTGAGGCTTCAAGGAGTAGAATTATATCTATGTGGAAAAAACTATGCACAATTCCTAGGACAAATTAAAGAGAAAACAAATCTAGATAGAAATGAAAGAGGAAGTAATCCTCAATAAAGTCTGAAGAATTCTATGCAATAAGAATGGATTTCTGATCTGAGAGGGGGTCTCCCTGAGGCAACTCCTAAGGAGGTCTGGAGAAACAGTGAACAGAAGCTCCTGCTGGTACCAGGGCCTAAGTTCCTGAGCCTCCTGGGAGTTGTCTCAGTTGCTCTCCTTTGGATCCCTACTTCCAACACCAAGAAGTATTTTTGAGCAATAATATCAGAGTTTGGTTGAAATGAAATATAATGAGCTTTTCTTGAAAGGCAAGGCAATTTTCAAATTGGAAATCACAAGGTCCAGAGAATTCTGAACTAAGTGATCCAAGGAGGAGACAGTTTGGGGATTTTTTTTTTTTTAAGAAAATACAAAGAACTTCAATAAAAATTCAATGATTGGTTGACATGTAGGTAATGGTTACAAAATTGCATGCATCTGGACATGAAACCCTCCTTGTATGACTGCAGGGAAGACATGCATAATTGTAAGCGTCTTCTTGAGTAAGCATCTCTTCTGGGAATTGTTTTGAACCTGATTTTCTGAGCAGGGTGTATTCTTAAGCAAGAAAAACTTTTAAGCAAGCAAAATCACATTATTTATCAAGTAATTTTCTCAGGGTACAGTGGAGAGTTACAGAGATGAGACGCTGCATTTCTTGATGCAGAAATTACTTTTATTTCAAAATGGAGTTTTGGCCTTCGAAGTAAGCATACCCACCATCTCATGTTGGGAGCTCTAAGTTAGCTTTAGGGTGCTCTTACTCAACAGCTAATAAATAGCTGAGCTGGGTTTCAAATCCAGCCCTGATTCCTAATCCAGTGTACTTGGCACAATCCATTAAAAGATAAAGTCCCAAGAATGCATTCTTAGTTCTCTGCATGTTGCTGGGATGAGTAACATATTTTTACACAAATAATATGTGTGTTATACAGTTTTTACACATCACACACACCTTTACACATTAGTCTCCTATGCATGCTATATGTGTGGGCACATTATTTCTGTGAGCACATTATATGCAAAAACACAGTAAGTGTCCTTGCATTTAAGAGATGGTCTCTCTTTCCCCAAAACTCAATCTAGGCATCACACCTCACATCCATAAGCCTTTGGTGGGGATAAGGGGGCAAAATGTTGGGCTCTGCTGCCCTTCTAAACCACCAAATCAGCCCATGGGGTAGGATCCTTAAGTTTTCTAAGACTGGAAGTTTCCAGAAGGCAGAAATTCTCTGAGCAGGTAACTCACTGAGTGTTATCTCGTGGCACCACATGTGGGCAAATGTTAAGTAACCC
>NW_006922504.1:593523-595549 GCF_000298275.1 Orycteropus afer afer | reverse complement strand
ATCCATCTTTTTGAGGGCCTTCCCCTCCTTCATTGACTCTCCACCTTACCAAGCATGGCATCCTTCTCCATGTCTGACAATATGACCAAAGTAGGTGAGATGACGTCTGGCTATTCTCGCTTCCAAGGAGCAATCCGGCTGCACTTCTTCCAGGACAGATTTGTTAGACCTTTTAGCAGTCCACGGTACTACTTTCAGCATTCTTCTCCAACACAATGACTCAAAAGCATCAACTCTTCTTCGGTGTTCCTTATTCACTGTCCAGTTCTCACATGCATATGAGGCGATTGAAAATACCATGGCTTGGGTTAGGCACACCTTAGTCTTCAAGAAGTTATATATCTTTGCTCTTCAGTACTTGAAAGAGTTCTTTTGCAACAGATTTTCCCAATGCAATACGTCTTTTGACTTCTTGACTGCTGCTTCCATTGGCGTTGTTTGTAGAACCAAGTAATATGAAGTCTTTGACAACTTCAATCTTTTCTCCATCTATCATGATGCTGCTTATTAGTCCAGTTGTGAGGATTTTTGTTTTCTTTATATTGAGGTGTAATCCATACTGCAATCTGTAGTCTTCATTAGTAAGTGCTCCAAGTCATCCTCACTTTCAGCAAGCAAAGTTGTGTCGTCTGCATATCTCAGGTTGTTAAGGAACCTTCCTCCAATCCTGATGCCATGTTCTTCTTCCTGTAGTCCAGCTTCATGGATTATTTGCTCAGCATACATTGAATAAGTATGGTGAATGGATACAACCCTGATGCACTCCCTTCCTGATTTTAAAGCATGCAGTATCCCCTTGTTCTGTTTGAATGACAGCCTCCTGGTCTATGTACAGGCTCCTTGTGAGTACAATTAAGTGTTCTGGGATTCCCATTCTTCTCAATGTTATCCACAATTTGCTATGATCCACACAATCGAATGCCTTTGCATAGTCAATAAAACACAAGTAGACATCTTTCTGGTATTCGTTGCTTTCAGCCAAGATCCATCTAATATCAGCTATGATATCCCTTGCTTTACATCCCCTTCTGAATACAGCTTGCATTTCTGGAAGTTCTCTTTCAATATACTGCTGTAACTGTTTTTGAATTATCTTCAGTAAGATTTTACTTGCATGTGATATTAGTGATACTGTCCGATAATTTCCACATTCTGTGGAATCACCTTTCTTTGGAATGGGTACAATATGGATTTCTTCCAGTTAGTTGGCCAGGTGGCTGTCTTCCAAATCTCTTGGCATATTCAATTGAGTGCCTCCAGTGGGGCATCCATTTGTTGAAACATCTCAATGGGTATTTCATCAATTCCCAGAGCCTTGTTTTCTCCAATTCCTTCAGTGCAGCTTTGACTTATTCCTTCAATACCATTGGTTCTTGATCATATGCCACCTCCTGAAATGGATGACAATCTACCAATTCTTTTTTGGTATAGTGACTCTATGTATTCCATCCATCTTCTTTTGATGTTTCCTCCATCATTCAACATATTGCCCATGGAATCTTTCAGTATTGCAACTTGAGGCTTAAATTTTTTCCTCTGTTCTTTCAGCTTGAGAAATGCCAAAAGTGTTCTTTCCTTTTGGTTTTCTCCAGGTCTTTGCACATTTCATTACAATAATTGACCTTTTCTTTTCTAGCTGGTCTTGGAAATCTCCTGTTCAGCTCTTTTATCCTGTCGATTCTTTCATTTGCTTTAGCTACTCTCCATTCAAGAACTTGAATGGTGTTCAGAGCTCTTCTGACGTCCATTTTGGTCTTTTCTTCCTTTCCTGTCTTTTTAAGACCTTTTGCTTTCTTCGTGGTTGATGTTCTTGATGTCATCCCACAACTCCTCTGATTTTTGGTCATTGGTGTTCAATGCATCAAATCTTTCCTTTAGATGGTCTCTAAATTCAGGAGGAATGTAATTAAGGGCATATTCTGGCTCTTGTAGACTTGTTTTAATTGTCTTCAGCTTCAACTTGAACTTGCATATGAGCAGTTGATGGTCTGTTCCATAGTCAGCTCCTGGCCTTGTTTTGGCTGAA
>NW_006922504.1:592174-593248 GCF_000298275.1 Orycteropus afer afer | reverse complement strand
TGGTAGGCATATGGATATTATCCTATCACTGACAGCATTGTACTTCAGGATAGATCTTGATACATTCTTTGTGATGATTAATGCCATGCCATTCTTCAATTTGTCATTCCAGGCATAGTAGATCATATGGTTGCCTGATTCAAAATGGCCCAAACTTGTCCATTTCACCTTACTAATGCCTGGGATATCGATTTTTATGCATTCCATTTCATTTTTGACAACTTCCATTTTTCTAGATTCATCCAATTATTAATGGATGTTTGCAGCTGTTTCGTCTCATCTGGAGACACATCACATCAGCAAATGGGGGTCCTGAAAGCTTTATCCACACCATTAAGGTTGGCTCTACTCTGAAGAGGTAGCCCTTCTTCAGTCATATTTTGAGTGCCTTCTGACGTGAGGGGCTCATCTTCCAGCACTGTATCACAGTGTTTCGGGACTATTCCTAAAGTTTTCCAGTAATATATCAGACAGTGTTTCACTGCTATTCATAAGGTTTTCACTGGCCAGTTCTTTGAGACGTGGATGGCTTCTTCCTTCTTCTGAGTCTGTCTTGGTCTGGAAGCTCCACTGAAACCTGTCCATGTCCACCATGGGTAACCCTCCTGGCATTTGAAACACTGGTGGCAAAGCCTCCAGCCTCACACCAACACTCAAGCCACCACAGTACAACAAACTGACAGACATGTTTGTCTCCTTTAGCTGTTCCAAACTGTTCTGCTCATTTCTTGGTCTCCCCTTCCCTGCTTACTTAGCTGGCCTGCCCCTGGGGCACAAACACCTACCTTCCACTGGTCCCAGGCTGGCTTACTGCGGCCTGCCCCTGGGGCAGCTCCACACACACAGTCTCCTTCTGCTGGTCCCAGGGCTGGCAGTCCATGATATATTCAATATTCTTCACCAATACCATAATTCAGTTCCAACAATTATTCTTCTTATGGCTTCCTTATTCATTGTCCAGCTTTCACATGCATATGAGGGCATCAAAAATACTATGGCTTGGGTCAGTCATACATTAGTCCTCAAAGTAGCATCTTTGCATTTTAACACTTTAAAGAGGTATTTTGCAGCAGA
>NW_006922504.1:589173-590929 GCF_000298275.1 Orycteropus afer afer | reverse complement strand
ATTTTTTTTTTTTTTTTAATACAGTGACTCTGTGTATTCCTTCCATCTTCTTTTGGTGCTTCCTGTGTCATTCAGTATTTTGCCCAAATAATCCTTCAGTCTTGCAACTCAAGGCTTGAATTTTTTCTTCAGTTATTTCAGCTTGGGAAATGCCTAACGTGTTCTTCCCTTTTGGTTTTCTAACTCCGGGTCTTTGCACATCCCATTATAATACTTCACTCTGTCTTCTTAAGCCACCCTTTGAAATCCTCTGTTCAGCCTTTTATTTCATTTCTTCTTTTTGTTTTAGCTATTCTCTGTTCAAGAGAAAGTTTCAGAGTCTCTTCAGACTTCGATTTAGTCTTTTCTCCCTTTCCTGTCTTTTTAAATGACTTTTTCTTTCTTTATGTATTATATCCTGATGTCATCCCACAATTCATCTGGTCTTTGGTCACTGGTGTTCAGTACATCAAACTTAGTCTTCAGATGGTCTCTAAATTCTGGAGGGATATACTCAAGGTCATATTTTGGCTCTCATGGACTTTTTAAAATCTTCAGCTTCAGTGTGAATTTGCATATGAGCAATTAATGGTCTGTTCCACAGTCGGACCCTTGCCTTGTTATGAGTGATAATATTGAGCTTCTCAATCACCTCTTTCCACAAATGTAGTTGATTTGATTCCTGTACATTCCATCGGGCAAAGTCCACATGAATAGTCACCATGTATGTTGTTGAAGAAAGATATTTGCAATGAGTACATCATTGGTCTTGGAAAATTCTATTATGCAATCTCTGGTATCATTTTGACCACCAACGGCATATTTTCCAATTACAGATGCTTCTTCATTTCCAATTTTTGCATTCCAATAACCAATAATTATCAATGCATCTTGATTGCATGTTTGGTCAATTTCAGACTGCAGAAGTTGGTAAGAATCTTCAATTTCTTCATCTTTGGCTTTAGAGGTTGGTGTGTAAATTTGAATTATAGTACTATTAACTTCTTTGTAGTTGTATGGATATTATCCAATCACTGACAATATTGTACTTCAGGATAGATCATGAAATGTTCATTTTGACAATGAATGTGATGACATTCCTCTTCAATTTGGCATTCCTTCATAGTAGACCATATGATTATCTAATGCAAAATGGCCAATACCAGTCCATTTTAGCCCAAAAATGTCTAGGATATCAATCTTCAAGCATTCCATTTAATTTTTTTTACAACTTCCACTTTTCCTAAATTCATACTTTGTATATCCTATGTTCCAATTATTAATGAATGCTTACAGCTGTTTCTTCTTATTTTGAGTCATGCTAAATCAGCAAATTAAGGTCCTGAAAGTTTTACTCCATTCATGTCATTAAGTTTAACTCTATTTTGACTGGGCAGGTTTTCTCCAGTCATATTTTGATTGCCTTCCAACCTAAGGAGCACATCTTCCAGCACCATATCAGACAATATTCTGCTGCTATTCATAAGTTTTTCAGTGGCAATTTTTTTTTTCGGATTTTATTGTGATTTGGGTGAAAGTTGACAGAGCAAATTCATCTTCCAAACAGCAGTTCACATATACTTTGTCTCATGACATTGACTGTAATCTCCTACAGTGCAACAGCTCTTCTTCCATGTCCTTCTCATAGCCACCTCTTCCCTGTGTTCTTCCCTCCCATGCACTTCTGACCCCAAAACTATCTCCCTGTACATACACAGCCCTTCTATCCTCCCATGATTGATCTCTCCAAGGAGTATATCAACCTAATGTAAATGTT
>NW_006922504.1:585623-588908 GCF_000298275.1 Orycteropus afer afer | reverse complement strand
ACCAATCCCTTGGACTAATTGTTTCCATGTGTCTTTGGTTTTCTTCATTCTTCTTTGCTCTGGATGAGGAGAGACCCATCTTTGCATCTAAATGACCACTTGCAAGTTTTTAAGATTCCAGTTGCTACTCGCCAAAGTAGGATGTGGAACAATGTTTTGTATAGTATGTTTTTGTGTGGTATGTTGCCAACTGAGCTTGAGGTTCCTGCGACTATTGTCGCAGTCCCACAAGTGTAACTACTTACTCCCTCTGTGTAGTTGGCTGTGGCCAAGAAGTGACTACAACCTTGTCCCTTGTTAGCTGTGCTATATATGTGGACATTCTTACAGAACATACAAATAGTTATACAAACATTGCAAACCCTATATATGGTCATGGACACACTCCCCACTGCATAGACATACCTAATCGTTCAGCCTGTCTACCCATCTATCCACCTGTAGATCAGTGTTTGGCATCACTGACAACACAGTACTGTATGTACAAAAGGATTCACCTTTGTTGTCTGTACCTCCCATGCACCTCACTATGTCTTCCTCTTCTTCAATATCAGTGGCCAATTTTGTTTACAAGTGACCATCAGGTCCTTTTTCCCACTGTTTCTCAGTCTGGAAGCTCCACTGAAACCAATGCATCATGGGTGACCCTGTTGGCATTTGAAATACTGGTGGCATAGCTTCCAGCATCACAACAACCAGTATGACTGGAAGCCACCAGTATGACAGGCTAATGGACAAATGATGGTCTTAAGTACTAGGTAACCACTTATCTACTTTTGGTCTCTGTGGGTTTGCTTGTATTGGAGAGTTAACATAAATCATAATATGCAATATGTGGTCTTTCACTTTGTTGTTGTTGTTAGGTGCCATCAAGTCAGCTCTGACTCATGATGACCCTGTGTACAGTAGAATGAAACAGTGCCCATTCCTGTGCTGTCCTCAAAATCCCTGATATGCTTGTGCCCATAATTGCAGCCACTGTGTCATTCCATCTCAATGAAGATCTTCCTCTTCTTCACTGACGCTCTACTTTATGAAGCATGATATCTTTCTCCAGGGACTGGTCCCTTCAGACAACATAACCAAAGAAGGTGAGACCAAGTCTGGCCATTCTCACTTCCAAGGAGCATTCTGGCTGCACTTCTTCCAGGATGGATTTGTTTGTTCTTCTGGCAGTCCATAGTATATTCAATATTCTTTGCCAACACCACAGTTCAAAGGCATCAACTCTTCTCCAGTCTTCCTTATTCACTGTCCAGCTTTCACGTGCATATGAGGCAATTGAAAATACCAAGGCTTGTGTTAGGCACACCTTAGTCTTCAAAGTAGCATCTTTACTCCTCAACACTCTAAAGAGATCTTTTGCAGCGGATTTGCCTAGTGCCTTACTATGTCTGATTTCTTGGCTACTGCTTCCATGGATGTTGATTATGGATCCCAGTAAAATGAAATCCCTTATAACTTAAATCTTTTATCTAATTATCATGATGTTGCTTATTGGTCCAGTTGTGAGGACTTTTGTTTTCTTCACGTTAAGGTATAATCCATACTGGACTTTAGATTTTCATTAGTAAGTGCTTCAAATCTTCTTCACTTTCAGCAAGGAAGGTTGTGTCACCTGCATATGACAGGTTCTTAGCAAGTCTTCCTCCAATCCCGACGCTGTTTTCTTCTTTATGTAGTCCAGATTACTGATTATTTGCTCAGTATACAGATTGAGTAAGATGGTGAAAGGATACAACCTTGACACACACCTTTCCTGATTTTAAGCCATGCAGTATCCCTTTGTTCTGTTTGAATAACAGCCTCCTGGTCTATGTACAGGTTCCTCAACAGCACAATTAAGAGTTCTGGAATTTTCATTCTTCCCAATGATGTCCATAATTCGTTATGATCCACACAATTCAGATGCCTTTGCATAGTCAATAAGACACAGGTAAACACCTTTCTTCTATTCTTTGCTTTCAGCCAAGATCCATCTGAAATCAGCAATGATATCCCTCATTCCACATCATCTTCTGAATCCAGCTTGTATTTCTGGAAGTTCCCTGTCAATGTACTGCTGCAACCATTTTTGAGTTTTCTTTGGCAAAATGTTAGTTGCATGTGATATTAATGATATTGTTTGATAATTTGCACATGCTGTTTGATCACCTTTGTTTGGAATGGGCACAAATACGCATCTCTTCCAGTCAGTTGTCCAGGTAGCTGTCTTCCAAATTCCTTGGCATAGACGAGTAAGCACTTCCAGTGCTGCATCTGTCACTTGAAACATCTCAGTGGATACTCTTTTAGTTTCTGGAACCTTGTTTTTCCCAATTCCCTCAGTGCAGCTTGGACTTCTTGCTTCAGTACCATGGGTTCTTGATCATATTCTACCTGATCATATTCTACCTCCTGAAGTAGCTGAATGTTGACCAGTTTTTTGTTTTATTTTGTTTTGTTTTGGTATAGTGACTCTGTGTGTTCCTTCTATCTTCTTTTGATGTTTCCTACATCGTTCAATATTTTGTCCATCATTCAATATTGCTACTCAAGGCTTGAATTTTTCTCTGCAGTTGTTTCAACTTGGGAAATGCCTAATGTGTTCTTCCCTTTATGTTTTCTAACTCCAGGTCTTTGCACATTTCATTATAATACTTCACTTTGTCTTCTCATGCTGCCCTTTATCTTCTGTACAGCTCTTTTTATCATTTCTTCCATTTGCTTTAGCTACTCTCTGTTCAAGAGCAAGTTTCAGAATGTCTTCTGACATTCATTTTAGTCTTTTCTTCCTTTCCTGTCTTTATAATGACCTTTTGATTTCTTCATGTATGATGCTCTTGATGTCATCCCACAACTAGTCTGGACTTTGGTCACTGGTGTTCAATGCATCAAATCTATCCTTCAGATGGTCTCTAAGTTCAGGTGGGATACAATCAAGGTCATATTTTGGCTCTCATAGACTTGTTTTAATTTTCTTTAGCTTCAACTTGAACTTGCGTATCAGCAGTTGATGGCCTGTTCCACAATCAGCTCCTGGTCTTGTTTTGACTGATGATACTGAGTTTCTCTATTGTCTTTTCCACAGATGTAGTTGGTTTGATATCTATATATTCCATTTGGTGAGGTCCATGTGTATTGCTGCCATTTATTTTGTTGGAAGAAGATATTGCAATAAATACAAGATTGTTCTTGCAAAATTCTATCATGTGATCACTGGCGTCATTTCTGTCACCAAGGCTGTGGAATTTTCCAGATACCAATGATTTTTTTGTTTTCAACTTTCACTTTCCAATCACCAGT
>NW_006922504.1:583114-584686 GCF_000298275.1 Orycteropus afer afer | reverse complement strand
TTCCAAGGAGTGGCTGGTGGGTTTGAACCACCAGCCTTCTGGTTAGAAGTCAAGTGCCTTAGGCACTACGCTACCAGAGCTCCTGTCTTAAACTTAGTGTAATATTTTTCAGATTCATCCATGTTATAGAGTTGTGTCAGTACTTCATTCATTTTTACTACTGAATTATATTCCACTGTGTGGCAATACCAACTTTTGTTTATCCATTTATCAGTAAGTGGATATTGGGATTTGCATATTTTTTATTTTGGCCATATCTTTTCACATATGGATATATTCCTAGGAGTTAAATATCTGGATCTTATGGTTACTGCCAAATGGATTATAACCATCACAATGAATGTGAAATGATATCTCCTTGTAGTTTTTTTTTTTTTTACATTATATTGTGGTAAATAAACACATAACATAAAATTTGCCATTTTGATAATAATCAAGTGTGGAGTTTAGTGGCATTAATTATATTTACAACATTGTGCAACCTTTACCACTGTTTATTTCCAAAAAGTTTCAGCACACCAAACCAAAACCCATTAAATAATGAATCCTACTCTCCTCACCCCAACACCTCATAACTACTAATCTATTTTCTCTTCTATGCAGTTGGTCTCCTCTACATCAACAAATATATCTCTGAAAAAGAAACAAGGAAAGCAATACTATTTACAATAGCTACCAAGAGGATAAAATAATTAGGAATAAATCTTACTATGACCCACAAAAAGCAGTAGTATAAGAGACTATAAGTTGTTGTTGTTGTGTGCCATTGAGTTGGACCTGACTCATAGCGACCTATCCTTGGGTTTCCAAGGCAGTATCACTATGGAAGTAGATTGCCCAACCTTATTTCTGAGGAGAGACTATGAGAGACATATGTAAATGGAAGAACATACCAAACTCATGGAAAGGGAGACTAAACATTATGAAAATCTCAATACTACCCAAAGTTATCTATAGATTCAATGCATTCTCAATTCAGATTCAATCAACATTTTTTAAGGACATGGAAAAGCCACTCACTGATTTTATGTGGAAATTAAAGTGAGCTAGGATAAGCAAAGCACTATTGAAGAAGAAAAACAAAGTAGGAGGTCTCACACTTCCTGTTTTCAAAACCTACTATACACCATGGTGGTCAAAAAAACCTGGCATTGGTACAATGACAGGCACATAGACCAGTGGAACAGAATTGAGAATCCATAAATAGATTCATCCACTTATGGACAGCTGATCTTTGACAAAGGGCTGAAACCCATTAATTGAGGAAGAGACAGTGTCTTTAGAAAATGGTGGGGGCAAGACTGGATATCCACTTAATGAAAAATGGAACAAGATCTATACCTCACACCATACACAAAAACTAACTTAAGATGGATCAAAGACTTAAATATAAAACCCCAAAGCATACATTTCATCAAAGGTAAAATAGGGGCAAACTTAAGGGCCCTAATTTATGGCATGAATAGACTATCAAACATTACCCAAAATATACAAACAACAGAAGATATACTAGATGATTGGGACCTTCTAAAAATTAAATTCTTTTTTAAGTGCATTTTATTGAAATATAAT
>NW_006922504.1:578015-580332 GCF_000298275.1 Orycteropus afer afer | reverse complement strand
TGACTTGCCCACAATTTTTGTTTTCTTTATATGTTATCTATACAGGCAGGGTACTGTGCTGTGCTCCTCTATTCACTAATTGACAGCACTTATACACTCACCACTTGTCTCCTTTCCTTTGTCAGCCTCTCGTATGTCCTTGCTGACCCTGGCAAACAGAACCTGTTCTTAAGTCCCTGGAATGCGAATGAGAATGCTATCACTTTAAAATTCAAAATGGCTGCCACTTGTAAACATTCAAAATGGTTGTGTCCTCGGTCACTTGAAATATCCAAAATGGCCACCACTTGTAAACATTGAAAATGGCTGCACCCTCAGTCACTTTAAATATCCAAAATGGCTACCCCGTGTAAACAACCAAAATGGCTGCACCCTCTGTACAGCTAAAAGTCCACAACTCAGGTATTCTCCCTCCTTGCTGTTTCACTTCCTAGTCATAGGCCACCAGAGCAGTTGTCCCTGAAGCCATTGGTGACCGGGACTGATCTTTAGATCAATTCTCAGGTCCCAGCACCATTTGGAAATACTCAGGCTGTTGGTCTCATCAGAGTAGCTGATGGTCTGCAGCTCCGACCATCTCTGTACTCCCTGTTTTCATTCAGGTTTTTCCACTAGTTGGTGCCTAATCCACTTCTGTATAGTTCCTTTCAAAGCTCAGGGTTCCAGGATTATCTTCTGGATCTCTGTCAATTGGTTTTTCTTTTCTTTGTTGAAAAGGGTCTGTGTTGCTTGTCTGCCTATTCCTCCATCTTACCAGAAGTCCCTAAAGATTAAATTCTTATGCACATCAAAAGACCTCTCCAAAAGAGTAAAAAGTGAACCTACAGATTGGGGAAATATATTATATAATGGCATATGTGACAAGGGAGTTATTTCTAAATTGTATAGAAAACTTCAACACTTTAGCATCAAAAAGACAAACAATCCAGTTCAAAACTCGGCAAAGGACTTGGACAGACACTTCACCAAAGAAGATATTCTTGTGGCCAACAAACACATTAGCCATTAGAGATATGCAAAAGAAAAACAACAAAAAAAAACATGAATTGTCATTTCAACTTAGCAATAATAGCAAAGTTCAACAGGACAGAAAACAACACATGCTGGTGAAGGTGTGGAAAGACTGAAATTCTCATAGACTACTGGTAGGACTGTAAAATGGTACAACAACTGTGCAAAATGTTATGATGCTTCCTTAAAATGCTGGAAATTGAAATATCATTTCATCCAGCAATCTATTAGGAATGTATCCTAAAGAGGTGAGATCTGGGACATGAATAGATGTATGCGCACCTCTATACATTGCAGCATTATTTACAACAACAAAGAGATGGAAACAACCTAAGTGCCCACCAACAAGTGAATGGATACATACACACAATAGAATATTATGCAACATCAAAGTGGTAATAGAGGGCATCCTTGTTTGGTTCCCATTCTCAAGGGGAATACTTTCAGTCTCTCTCCATTGAGAATAATGTTGGTTGTTGGTTTTGTGTATATGCCCTTTATTACATTGACAAATTTCCCTTCTATTCCTATATTGCTGAGTGTTTTATCAGGAATTAATGTTGGATTTTATCAAATGTCTTGAAATCTGTTTTATCAAAAATTCATTTTACCACTCCTGCTCTTTTTTGATTGCCATAGGTTTGATATATCTTTCCATCTTTTGTTTTTTAATTTATTTCTAAGATGAGTCTCTTTTAGGCAGCATATCAATGGGTCTTGTTTTCTTATTCATTCTGCCACTCTTTTTCCCTTGACTGGTTCCTTTAATCCATTCATATCCAGTGCAATTGATGATAGGTATGAATTTACTGTTGTCATTCTTCTGTGCTTTGATGAGTTCTTTGTTCCAAATATTTTTCTGTATTGAGTTTATTTTATTAGATTTTCTCTTTTTTTTCCCCTTCTTTGTTGTTGGTTTTGTGTCTACTAAGTCCTTATGATTTTCTTCTTTCTTCTTTTGGTTAGAACCATTGTTAATGTTCTTTGTGGTTACACTGTAATTAATTTTTATCTTCTTAAGTGGGAGCTCTGGTGGCATAGTGCCTAAGGCATTTAACTGCTAACCAGAAGGCTGGTGGTTCAAAACCACCAGCCCCTCCTTGGAAGAAAGGTTGGGCAATCTACTTCCATAGTGATACCACCTCAGAAACTCAAGGAGGGGTTGCTATGAGTTGGATCCAACTCAATGGCAATGATTTTGAATGAAATTTGAAATAGTCTGTTCTATCTTGAGATTATCCTCTCCATTTGGAAGTTCTGTAATTGTGTTAGGTTGGCTTCTCTGGAGAAACAAACCCAAATTATA
>NW_006922504.1:576074-577859 GCF_000298275.1 Orycteropus afer afer | reverse complement strand
AGTCTATTCTAACTTGTAGTGACCTCCATTGGGTTTCTGAGGTGGTAAATCTCTGTGGAAGTAATTGCCTCATCTTCCTTCCACAGAATGGCTGGTGGGTTTGAACTGCCAGCCTTCTGGTTAGCAGTTAAATGCCTTAGGCACTGTGCCACCAGAGAAAAAATGAGAGAGAAAGAGAAAAGGAGGGAGGGAGGAGAAAAGGTGGAGGGAAAGAGGAGGGAGGGAGGGAAAGAAAGAGAGAAAGGGAAAGAGAAAAAAATATTTATCTTAAAGAAATGACTCATGCAGTTGTAGAGGCTGGTGAGCTCCAAGTCCATTCATCAGATGTCAAGCTGGAGGCTTCTCCTGACTCACGTAACTGGAAGGGCCAATGATCTCAAGATTGGCACACAATACGATGGCTTTGGAGGCTGATTAATCCAAGATCATATAGGGCATGTAGGATGGCAAGCTCTTGCCTCACAAGCTGCAAAGACAACTATCTCAAAATTGGAAGGCAATACAGCAGGGCACTCATTCAAGTCCCAGATGATGATGAGCCAGATGCAGGATCCAAAACAAGCAAAAGGCCAGAGAACTTTGTCAGAAGATATGTGTGTGTGTGTGTGTGTGTGTGTGTGTGTATCAGACCACACTCCTTATGAAATTCCCTTTCAACTGATTGGCTGCTTAGCATATCTCATCATGGAGGTGATTATATCAGATCTCATCATGGGTGATGAGTATGTATATCATAACTGCTAAACCACTGAGAACCAAGGCCACCCAAGTTGACACACATTTACTCACAGTAATTATACCATTTATTCCCTCTTTTTGCCTCATAGTTGTTATCATTTAGATTGATTCTTCTGTTTCTCTCTTTTCTGTCTTGTAAGCTTATTTTAGTTTTGATAATCCTTTTTCAGGATTGTTTCTGAGTGATGTTGTCATGTGTCTTAATGTTAAGTTGTTGTCTTCTGTTATTTGTTCTCTCACCGAAGGACTCCCTTTAGCATTTCTTGTAAGGTTGGTCTGGTTTTTACAAATTTCCTTAATTTCTGTTTATCTGGAAGTAGACATCAACACCATCATATCTGAGGGTACAGTTTTGCTGGATATATAATTCCTGGTTGGCATTTTCTTTCTTTCAAGGTTTTAAATATCATTCAGTTGCCTTTTTGCCTGCATGATTTCTGCTGAAAAAAAAATCAGAGCTTTGTAAGTAACATTTGGTTTTTCTGAGCTGCGCTCAAGATTCTTTCTTTGTCTTTGGTATTAGAAATTTAGATTATTATATGTCTTGGTGACTTTCTTTAGACGTCTATATTTTATGGAGTTAGTTGAGCTTCTTGAATGGACATCGTTTTGGATTTTGTGGTATTAGGGATGTTTTCTGCTAACAAGTTTTTGACAATTATCCCTGCAGTTTTTTTTTTTTTTCCCCTGCCTCCTCTTGCTCTGGGATTCCAATCACACATAAACGTTTCCTCTTGATAGTGTTCCACATAATTATTAGGCTTTCATCATTTATCTTACTTTTGTTTCTGATTTTTCCTCATACAAATTGGTATCAAGGGATTTGTATTCTAATTGGTGGATTTGTTCTTCAATTGATTTGATTCTACCCTTTTGTCCTTCCAGTGTGTTATCTATCCCCAATTTTTAGTGCTAATCTTCTGGATTTTTAATTGTTGTTTCTAATTGTCTATTTAGGAGCTCTGGTAGCATAGTGCCTAAGGCACTTGACTGCTAACCAGAAGGCTGGCGGTTCAAACCCACCAGCCACTCCTCGGAAGGAAGGTT
>NW_006922504.1:571965-575439 GCF_000298275.1 Orycteropus afer afer | reverse complement strand
ATAATTCCTTATCAGGTAGTTCTATTACCTGTTCTTCCTCGGAAGATTCCTTATTGTGGTGAGTTGCTTGCTCTATCTTGTCCTGTTTCTTTGTTTGATTTGAAGTTGTCTGTTGTCTCCAAGACATTTTGGAGCTGTTGTTTTTAATTGTTGATTATGTGTTGATTTGTTTAATCCTGATATTTTTGTTATGTTTTATTTAAATATATTCAGAAGGGTTGGGCAGGCATGATTTGTTAGTGGCTATTTAGCAGCACTGGAGTGCTCCCCACCTGTCTCCAGATGGATGGAGTTATGTGGTGGGAATGTGGGCACAGGCCTTTGTTGGCTGGTTGTGAAGAAAAGCTGCAGGTGAGATGAGCAGATATTGCCCACCATCTGTCATTGATCCAGTGGTGCAGAAGCAAGTGGTGGCATTTGCCTGTTGGTTGTGGTGGTAGGTGGTAGGTGTTATAGGTATTGCTGACTAATGTGTAATTTTTGTCTGCCTCCCATTGGATGGGGCAGAAAAATAAAAGGTAAATGAAGAAAAATAAAGGAAAGAAAAATAGGAGGTGAGAAAAAGATTGGTAGAAATAAAATAAAAAGAATAGGATGGGGGAAGAATAAACAGATAAAAAGCAAAAAAAAAAAAAAAGTGGAAAAGAGAAAATGAAAAGGAGAGGCTTGTGCAGCTATGGTTGGCCAAATGCAGTGGCATCAGATGGCTACACATGATCCACAGGAGCATGTGCCTGCAGAGGAGATAGGAGGCTGGCAAGCCCATGTACATCCAACAGCCAAAGGCACAGAGTGTAAGTCTTGTTTTCCCTGAGGGAAGAACTTGTGAATCACACAGATGCCAGCAGGCAGAGCACACAGGCACTCGGCTCTATCTGCTTGGGGTGTGATTTGGTGAGTGGCTGCTGGTGGGTGGAGGTGGCCTGAGGAACTGGGTGGAGGGTGTGGCAGAGGGGACATCTCTAGCTACTGGGTTGTTGGGAGCAGGAACAGGGCTCATTCCTGGTCACTGGGAAAGTGTGGTGGGAAAAGAGGGAGAAAACACCTCTCTGGTCACAGTTCCCTGGCACAGGCTTGGTGCACTTCTGGGTGTACGCAGCCAATTGTCCAATTCCCACCCAGATTCAATCAAGTAGGGAGGCCTCTGGAGTCCAGAGTCTCCAACAGCCACCCCACAGGCCTTTCCTTTTTTTTTTTTTTTTTTTCCCATGGGCCCTCAACCCAAAAGATTAGTGTTCACTAGTAGTGAGTTGTTTCATTCTTCTTCACTGGTTCCCTTCTCACACTGCAGTTGCCTGTGTCACTGGAAATCTTTCCCATTTTCCTGCATGCTCCTGTTCCAGATTCAGCTCTTATTCTGCTCATTTTGTTTCACTCCAAATCTGTCCACACTATGTCTCTGTCCCACTGTGGATTCCATGATGTTGGTTTCTCCTCTCCCGTGTATGAAGCTTTATGTGTCTCAAAATGACAACAGTTCACTGCGCTTTTTCTCTCTCCCCAGTCACTGTGATAGCTTTGTGTCTCTTTCCAATCAGCACTTGTTGTTGTTGTTGTTATTTGCCGTCAAGTTGGACCCCACTCATAGTGACCCCTCCTTGGGTTTCTGAGGAAGTATCACTACGGAAGTAGATTATCCAACCTTCCTTCCGAGGAGTGGCTAGTGGATTTGAACTGCCAGCCTTCTGGTTAGCAGTCCAGTGCCTTAGGCACTATGCTACCAGAGCTCCTAATCAGCACTTAGTCTAATTCTTTATCCCCTCATTTGATGCTCAGAGTTCTAGGATCATCATCTGTATCTGTTTCACTCAGTTTTTCATTTCTCTATTGTAGAAGGATTAGGCGGAGAGTGTCACCAGAGTGCCATCTTGTCTCCTCCTCCAATATAATGTGTTTTAGTATATTCATAGAGTTGTACAATTGTTACCATAATCAGTTTTAGAAATTTTTCCTTTAGATGGTGTCATCCTTTGACTGGTTTCTAGAGTTCTGAGAGTAATCATTTTATCATGTTCTGCTTTTTAATTAATTAATTAATTAATTTTGCTTTCTTTTTATGGTTTTGATATGAGTGGATGACAGCATGCAGCTGTTTATGCCACCATCTTCCTCTGAATTCATCTTCATTTTTAAAAGATAGTTATGTTGTGCTTAGTATTCTTGGTTGACATTTTTTTTCTTTTCTTCAGAACTTTCAATATGTCATTCCTTTGCTTCCATTGCTTCTGAGGAGAAGTCAGACATTAATCTTATAGGATTTCCCATGTATGTGATGAGTCATTTTTCTCCTGCTGCTTTCAAGATTTTGTCTTTGTCTTTGAGCATTTTTACTTTGATGTATCTATTTATAGATCTCTTTGTGTATCTACTTAGAGTTTGTTGAGCTTCTTGAATGTGTACATTAATGTATTTCATCAAACTTTGGATGTTTTCAGCAAGTATTTTGAATATTTTGTCTCACTACTTTTCTTTCTTTTCTTCTGATACTCCCATTATGCACGTTGGTGTACTTAAAGGTGTCCCACATTTCTCTAAGACTCTACCTATTTCTTTTTTCATTTTTTTCCCTGTTTGTTCTCTAGACTACATGATCTCTGTTAAACTATCTTTACTGGCTTCCTAGGAGTCATCTTTGTGATGACAAGTAGCTTATTGTCCAGCCAGTGTTTACTCAGAGGTTGTGCTTAAGCCTCTTCACATTAAGATTTATTCTCTTTGCTGCTGGATCTGTGTATGCCTTCAGAAATATTTTCAGATTTTCCTCCACTTCCTACTTTTATTGTTGCTGAATGGGTGTAGTCTAGCATCATGCCTTCCAGATCCTCAGGGATGATTGTGATACCAGGAGAATTCTTTTTGGCTGTCTCTTTCCTAGTTCTCACTGGTGACCTCCTGCCTGGTCTTCCATTTTGCTTGCTGCTACTAGTTTCACGAAGCTACCAACCTCCTCTTAGTTGTTTGCCAACAAGTTCTTCATTATTTTCAACAATGCCCTGAGGCATGAATTTCTCTATTCTCTGCTCTAAATAAAGTTACTCCCCTCAGGCAGAGTTGTAGGTAGAGGTCTCTATTTTTATGGACTGCCTTTGCACCTTCACTGGAGCTGAGAACAGGGACAGCACCTTACTTTAACTGGAGTGACTTCCCTGTTCTATGATTGGGCACTGAAGGGGAAATAGTAGTTTCAAGTCTTCTCAGTTTACCTGTCCCAGCGTGGAAGTACCATCCTACAGCAAGCCGAAGTGTAATGATCAAGGTGCCATTTGGCCCTACAAGTTGGGGTTAGGTGGAAGAAGTCAGCCCACCTAGAATAGTGCTTCTTCAACAATTAACAGGAGGAGATGACACCATAGTTTAAATGCCACAGACCCTCACTGATCTTACGAAGATTTAACAGATTTTCTTTATTTATTTTGACTATATATATATTTCAGTGTTCCCTCCCCTCCCCTCGCACCCCTAGTAACCAACAGA
>NW_006922504.1:570600-571220 GCF_000298275.1 Orycteropus afer afer | reverse complement strand
GTGTCATGTCATTGTTCAGCAGCCTGCCATGCTCTGCCTATCTTGGGACTTTTAATGGACTTGAATTAATGGCCCGCCATGTGGTTTGGTAATACTGGGACTGTGCCTTATTACTTGTCAACCAATTAGCCTCAGCAGCCAGCAGCTGATTGAAGAAAACCATCCAGCTTTAGTGGGCCAGGAGCAGGAGGCAGAGCTGAATCCCAAGGTTGAGGGGCTTTCACCCAGGCACCTTGAACTCAGTCTTAAAGCCTTCAAATTGTAAGAGAATAAATTCTTGTTTCTTCAAGACCTCCCATTTGTGGTATATTCTTGTCAGAGTGGTACTAGATAACCAGAACACCTAGTAATTGGATTACTGGATCAAATGGTATTTCTAATTCCAACTTTTTAAGGAATTGCCGTACTGCTTTCTACAGTGGTTGTATCATTTGACAATCCCACCAATAGTGTAGGAGAGTCCCAATCCCTCCACATCCTCACTGTTGTTGTTATGTGCCGTCAAGTTGGACCTGACTCATAGCCACCCCTCCTTGGGTTGCCAAGGCAGTATCACTATGGAAGTAGATTGCCCAACCTTCCTTCCAAGGAGTGGCTGGTGGGTTTGAACTGCCAGCCTT
>NW_006922504.1:565615-569405 GCF_000298275.1 Orycteropus afer afer | reverse complement strand
TATAGGATCATATCATCAGCAAATAGGGATAGTTTGACTTCTTCCTTACCAATTTGGATGCCTTTGATTTCCCTTTCTTGCCTTATGGACCTGGCTAGGACTTCCAGTACAATGTTGAATAGAAGTGGTTATATAGGGCATCCTTGTCTGGTTCCTGTTCACAAGGGCAGTCTCTCTCCATTGAGAATAATGTTGGCTGTTGGTTTTGCATATGTGTCCTTTATTATCTTGAGCAATGTCCCTTCTATTCCTATTTTTCTGAGAGTTTTGATCAGGAATGGGTGTTGGATTTTATCAACTGCCTTTTCTGCATCAATGATATGATCACGTGGTTCTTTTTCTTTGTTTTATTTATGTAGTAGATGATGTTGGTTGTTTTTCTAATGTTGAACCATCCCTGCATACCTGATATGAACCCCACTTGGTCATGATGCATTATTTTCTTGGTATGTTGTTGGAGTTTATTGACTAGGATTTTATTGAAGATTTTTGCATCTATGTTCATGAGGGATATTCATCTGTATTTTTCCTTTTTAGTGATGTCCTTGCCTGGTTTTGATATCAAGGTTATGCTTGCTTCATAAAATGAATTAGGGAGGAATCCATCCTTTTCTGTGTTTTGGAATAATTTGAGTAGGATTGCTGTCAGCTCTTCTCTGAAAGTTTGGTAGAATTCTCCAGTGAAACTATCTGGGTCAGGACTTTATTTGTTGGTAATTTTTTTTGTGACATGTTCAATTTCTTCTTTTGGTATGGATCTGTTCATCTTTTTCACCTCATTCTGTGTTAGTTTAGGTTAGTAGTGTGTTTCTAGAAACCTGTCCATTTCTTCCAGATTTTCAAACTTTTGGGAGTACAATTCTTCACAGTATCCTGATATCATCTTTTTAATTTCAATTAGCTCTGTTGTGATATCACCCATTCCATTTCTTATTCATGTTATCTGTATTCTCTTCCTCTTTTTCTTTGTGAAATTTGGCCATGGTTTGTGAATTTTATTAATCTTTTCAAAAAACCAACTTCTAACCTTGTTGATTTTTTCTGTTGTCTTTCTATTTTCTGTTTCATTTATTTTTGCTCGAATCTTTATTATTTCCTTTCTTCTGGTGACTGTAGGCTTTTCTTGCTGTTCTTTTCTAATTGTTGTAGATGTTGATTTAAAGTGTTGATTTTGGCTCTTTCTTCTTTTTTGATGTGTGCATTTATTAGTATAAATTGGACTCTGATCACTGCTTTTGCTGTGTCCCAAAGATTTTGTTATGTAGTGTTTTCATTCTCATTTTATTCAAGGAATTTTTGGATTTCAATCTTTATTTCTTCTCTTACTCAGTCTTTCTTAAGGAGGGTGTTGTTCAGTTTCCATGTGTTTACTCTTTTCCTGTTGATCTTCCTATTGTTGATTTCTAATTTGATAGCATTATGATCTGAGAAGATGCTTTGCAGTATTTCAATGTTTTTAAATTTATGAAGGCTTGCTTTATGGCCTAGCATATGGTGTGTCATGGAAAATGTTCCATGTCCACTGGAAAAGAATGTATATTGTGCTGTTGTTAAGTGAAGTGAGCTTTAGATGTCTATAAGGTCAGGCTGGTGGATTGTATTTTTTAGTTCTTTTGTGTCTTTGTTGAGTTTCTTTCTATTTGTTCTCTTTTTCATTGAAAGTGGTGTATTAAAGTCCCCTACTATGACTGTGGAGTCATCTATTTGTCTTTGCAATTCTGTTAGAGTGTGATTTACATATTTTGGGGCTCTTTCACTGGGTGAGTATATATGTATTATGGTTATGTCCTCTTGTTACATTGATCCCTTTAAGTCCACTGAAGCTGGAGGCTTTTCTTCACTCAGCTGATTGCTGCTGAAGCTGACAAACCTAAGGTCAACAACTAAAAAAGCACAGTCCCAATATTAGCAAACCACATGGTAGGTCATTAATTCAAGTACATTAAAAGTCCCAAGATTGGCAGAGCATGCCAGGCTGCTGAATAATGACTCAGCTACATGCAGGGTTCAAGTGTTCCATAAGCTAGAGACCATTCCCAAAGCTGTTTCTTATATATGGGAAGGAGACTGCATCCCTAAAGCAACTACTCAGCTGCTTGTAGTAGATCACACCATGGAGCTGATTGCCAGTCTCATCATGGGAAATACCTCCAGCTGCCCAGCCACTCAACCAGGCCCAGCCAAGGTGATGCACAACCTTAACTATCATAGGGGCTCTAATATATGGTATAAATAGACTATCTAGCATAACCCAAAATGAACAAATAGCAGAAGATAAACTAGATGAATGAGAGCTTCTAAAAAATAAATTTTAGGCTGGGGAGGGTTACTGGGAAGGGAGAAGAGGAGAGTGTGTTAGGGTTGGGGATGGTAATTGGGAAGTGAAATAAAAGGTACACGAAATGTTGAATGTAGAAGAAATTCTTCTATGTAAATTTTCACCTAAAGCACAATTAAAAAAAAAAGTTATTGCTGTTTGTGATGGTTAAGATTATGTGTCAACTTGGCTGAGCCATGATTCTAAGTGATTCTGCAGTTATGTAATGATGTGATTTTACAGTTACATAATGATGTAGTAACCCTCCACTTTGTGATATGATGTGGTCATACTCAATTTTCACATGTCTATTTTTGAATAAGGAGCTCTGGTAGCTTAGTGCCTAAGGCACTTGACTGCTCACCAGAAGGCTGGCGGTTCAAACCCACCAGCCACTCCTCGGATGGAAGGTTGGGCAATTCTACTTCCGTAGTGATACTGCCTCGGAAACCCAAGGAGGGGTCGCTATGAGTCAGGGCCAACTCAACGGCAAACAACAACAACAATTTTTGAATAATGAACTAGTCTTCAGAGCATATCCATGTGGATAAGTGAGGAGTGGATGTATTACTAAATGTACATCTTCATTAACACAATAAAACAAGACCCAAATAGTTATTAATTACAAGTTTAATTAAAAGCACAGTTTAGAAAAATGATGAGCATAAACAATATGTTGTGATACTTGCAACAATGGTATTATAATACTAAGATATTTGTCATTTTTATAAGTGGAATGATCATTTGCCCTGGTGATGCTATTGTAATGTGTTTCCTACCTGAATAATTTTAAAAAGTGGTAGAATTCAGTTGGAGATTAATAAAAATAAAGTACAATTTTAACCATCCTAATAAATAAATATTAAATTTTTTATGTGCTTCCAAAGACTTCTCCAAAAGCGTCAAAAAAGAACCTGAAGATTGTGAAAAATATTCAGCAATGACATATCTGACAAGGGACTTATCTCTAGAGTTTATGGAAAGCTCCCACCCCTCAACAACAAGAAGATTAACAATCCAGTTTTAAAAATAGGCAGAAGACATGAATAGACACTTTACTAAAGAGGATATTCAGGGGGCCAACAAGCATATTAAGAAATACTCACAATCATTAGCAATTAGAGAGATCCAAATCAAAACAACGATGAGATACCATCTTGCCCCAGGACTAGTAGCAAACTTCAACAAGACAGAAAATAACAAATGCTGGCAAGGATGCGGAGAGATTGAGACTCTCATACACTGCTGGTGGGACTGTAAAATAATACAACCACTGTGGAAAGCAGTATGGTGATTCCTTAAAAATTTGGAGTTAGAAATACCATTTGACTCACCTACTTCATTACTAGGTATATATCCTAAAGAACAACAACAAACAAAAATCCTCACAACTGGACCAATGAGCAGCATCACAATAAATGGAGAGAAGATTGAGGTTGTCAAAGAATTCACGTTGCTTGTTTCTACAATCAA
>NW_006922504.1:564157-565010 GCF_000298275.1 Orycteropus afer afer | reverse complement strand
ACAGAAGAATGGATAACCAAACTATGGTACATATACACAATGGAATTCTATGCAACCCTGAAGAATAACATAGAATCTGCAAAACACGGCATAACATGGATGAACTTGAAGGACATTATGCTGAATGAAATAAGTCAATCACAGAAGGACAAATATTGTATTAGTCTGCTATTGTAAAAAGTCAGGGAAAGGTTTATAATATGGAAGGAAATTTTTTTGTTGGTTACCAGAGGTGGAGGGGAGGGGAGGAGAGGGAGCACTGTTAGATAGTGTTCTGGTTACCTCTGTGCTGCTCTAACAGAAAATACCACAAATGGGATGGTTTGAAGAAAGAGGAGTTTATTCTCTTACAGTTTGGAGGTTTTAAGTCCGAGTTCCAACTGCCGAGCTCTAGGGCCTGGGTGAAAGCCCCTCAACCTTGGGCTTTAACTCTGCCTCCTGCTCCCGGCCCATTGAAGCTGGAGGCTTTTCTTCACTCAACTGCTAACTACTGAGGCTGACAAGCCCAAGGTTGACAAGTAATAAGGCATAGTCCCGATATTACCAAACCACAGGGCAGGCCATTAATTCAAGGGCATCGCAGGCTGCTGAACAACAACAGGCTGCTGAACAACGACACGGCTACATGCAGGGATCAACTATGCCGTAAGCTAGAGACCATTCCCCAAAGGTTCTCCTTATATTCGAAAAGCAGACCACATCCCTAAGGCAGCTAATCAGCTGTTCACAGTAGATTCCACCATGGTGTTGATTACCAGTCTCATCATGGGGAGTTCTACATCCACCTGCCCAGCCACTCAACCAGACCCAGCCAAGTTGACATGCAAACTTAACTACCACAGATAGGTAGAGG
>NW_006922504.1:562511-564015 GCF_000298275.1 Orycteropus afer afer | reverse complement strand
TGGTGGCACTGAAGAAAAGGAAGACAGAGCGAGGTGCATGGAAGTACAGACAACAAAGATGAACCCTTTTGCACATACAGTACTGCGTTGTTAGTGAAGCAAACATTGATCTACTTGTGGATAGATGCGTGGACAGGCTGAACTATTAGGTATGTCTATGCAGGGGAGAGTGTACCCAAGACCATGTATAGGGTTGCAGAAAACGTTTATACAAGTGTATTTGTATGTTTTATAAGAAATCCCAGGTATATAATTGAGCTGACAAGGGACAAGGTTGTAGTCACTTTTGGTGACAGCCAGCTACCCAGAAGGACCGAGTAGTTGAACCTGTGGGCTTGGGACCATAGTCGCAGGGGACATCAAGCTCAATCGGCAAAACATACTACACAAAAAACATTGTTTCATATCCTCTTTGGTGAGTAGCAACATCTAGATGCAATGATGGGTCTCTCCTCATCCAGAGCAAAGAAAAATGGAGAAAACCAAAGACACATGGAAACAATTAGTCCAAGCAACTGGTATACCATGTGATCCTTGGCCTATACGGCTATAAGACTAGAAGAACTAGATGGTGCCTGGCTACCACTGTCAACCACTTGGAGGGGAATCTATGTACAGGATCCTGGATAGAATGGAAGAACAATGTGGAACTCAAAATCATTAAGGAAAAAAAAAAACAGGACCAGGTTTGCTGCTGATCTGATAAAGTTTGATGGAACCACTGAGTATGGTCCCTAGCCACCCTTCAGGTCTGGAATTGAACCCACTCTGTGTCTTCCAGCCGAACAAAAGACAGGCATATGAGCTGAACATTTACATTAGGTAGATACACTCCTTGGAGAGATCATTCATGGGTGAATAGAAGGGCTGTGTACGCACAGGGAAACAGGTCGGGGGGCAGGAGTGCAAGGGATGGAAGGACACAGGGAAGAGGTAAATATGGGGAGGAAACAGGAGGGGAGCTGTTGCATTGTGGTAAACTGTGGTCAATGACATGAGACAAAGTATGTGAACTGCTAATATGGAAAGTGAATTTGCTCTGTAAACTTTCACCCAAATCACAATAAATTTTTTTTTAAAAAAAGTAAAGTTCTGGAATAGATGGCTCACTGGATAATTTTACCAATTTTTTATAGAAGTGTTTCCAATTCTCCTTCTTTTTTAAAATTTAGCTTTCCCACTTCCTCCCTGTAGTTACCTCATTCCTGTGTCCTTCCCTCCCATGCATTCCCACCACCCTCCTCCCCCAGCTGTCTCTCTGTGCAAACACTGCCCTTCTGTTCTCCCAGGATTGATCACTCCAAGGAGTATATCTACCTGATGTAAATGTTCACTGTCTATTGTTTGGCAGGAAGCCACAGGAGTGAGTTCAGTTCCCAACCTGAAGGGTAACTAGGGGCCATAGTCTTAGGGGTTTCCACAGGCTCTATCAGACCAGCAAACCTGTTTTTCTTTCTTTCTTTTTTTTGTTAAATGATTCTGAGTTTTGTTCCACATTGTTCTC
>NW_006922504.1:552926-562411 GCF_000298275.1 Orycteropus afer afer | reverse complement strand
TAGGTCCCCCTCCTAGTGGTTGACAATGGTAGTCAGGCACCATCTAGTTCTTCTGGTCTCATAGTCATATAGGCTGAAGATCACATGATCTACCAGTCCCTTGGATGAATTGTTTCCATGTGTCTTTGGTTTTCTTCAATTTTCTTTGTTCTGGATGAGGAGAGACTCATTGTTGCATTTCAATGTCTGTTTACAAGCTTTTTAAGACCTTAGTTGCTACTCACCAAAGTAGGATGGAGAACAATATTTTTGTCTAGTATGTTATGCCAGTTGGGCTTAATGCCCCCTGGGACCATGGTCCCAAGCCTGCAGGTCCAACTACTTGCTCCCTCCTTGTATCTGGCTGTGGCCAAGAAGCCACCACAACTGTGCCCCTTGACAGCTCTACTGTACACCCAGACATTCTTATAGCACATATAAATATGCATGTAGAAACATCATCTGCTAACCCTGTATATGGTCATGGGCACATTCCCCCCTGCCTAGACAAACCTGATTTTTTAGCCTGTCCTTCCATCTACCCAATCATCTATCAATGCTTGCCATCACTGACAATGCAGTACTATACACAGAAAAGGATTCATCTTTATTTTCTGTGTCTCCTGTATACTGCCTCTCTATGTCTTCATCTTCCTCAGTACCACAATATTGATCACTCAATTTTGGTATATTGCCCTTCCCTTCACCCGAATCAATACTTGTCTCTACCTATTTAGCAGTGTTCCCTCCTCTCCCCTCCCATCCCTGGTAACCAACAAAATAAAGTTTCCTTCCATATATAAACCTTTCCTTGACTTTTTACAATAGTAAAATACAGAACATACATACATACTACCTACATACAGAACAGTAAAATGAGGTTATAATGCAATATTGATTTCAAAAATAAAACTGATAAAATGGTTGAAATGGCAAATGCTTTGTTACATATATTTTATCACAATGAAAAAATGCAAAACACTAATAACAAATGAAGAGATTGAATAAGTAATCAAAAACCTCAAAAAAAAAGTTCTGCAATAGATGACTTCACTGGAAAATTTTACCAAATTTTTATAGAAAAGGTGTCCTCAATTCTCCTTACACTTTTCCAAAAAATAGAAGAGTAGAGAACAGTTCCTAAATCAATCTACAAGGCTAGTATTACTCTGATACAAAAACCAAACAAAGACATCACTCAAAAGGAAAACTACAGACCAATATCCTTCATGAATATAAATGCAAAAATGTTCAATAAAATTCTAGCAAACCAAATCTAAAATTATATTAAGAGGATTATATGATTCATGAGCAAGTGGGATTAATCCTGAGAATTCAAGGCTGGTTCAACATTAGTAAATCAATCAATGTAATATACCACATTGATAGAACAAAAGAAAAGAACCACATGATCATCTCATTTGACAAAATCCAACACTCTTTCATGATTTTTTTTTTTTTAAATTAGGGATGGAAGGGAAATTCCTCAATATGATGAAGGACATTTATGAAAAACCCACAGCTAACATTGTAGTCACTGGAGAAAGACTTAAAGCTTTCCGTTAAGATCAGGAGCAAGAAAAAAAAAACTTCTCTCACAACTGCCATTCAATATTGTGGTGGAAGTTCTAACCAGAACTATTAGGCATGAACAAAAAAAAGAAGTATACAAATTGGGAAGGAAGGAGTAAAACTATCCCTTACACAGATGATATTGTCTTATACATATATAGAAGACCCCAAAGAATCTAAAGTAAAGATTCTAAAGCTAATAAATAAATCCAACAAAGCGGAAAGGTTCAAGATCAACACATAAAAATCACTTGGACTTTTAGATATCAGAAATGAATAAGCAGAAAATGAAATTAAGGAAGCAATTCAATTTATAGTAGCATCTAAAAAAAATACCTAAGAATAAGTTTAACTAAGGAAGTGAAAGACTTATACACTGAAAGCTACAATACCTTACTGAAAGAAAGTGAAGAAGACTTAAATAAATGGAAGGACATATTTTACTAAAGAAGAAATATGTAAAGCCAACAATTACATGAAAAGATGCTTAATGCCATTAGACATTAGGGAAATACAAATTAAAACCATGGTAAGATATCACTTCACACCCACTAAAATGACTATGATAAGAAAGAAAGAAAGAGAGGGAGGGAGGGAGGGAGGGAGAAAAGAAAGCAACAGATGTTGGAGAGGATGTGGAGAAATTGCAACCCTCCTCCATTGCTGGTGGGATTATAAAATGGTGTAGCCACTGTGGAAAACAGTTTGACAATTCCTCAAAAAGTGAAACATGGAACTTCCATATAACCCAGCAATTTCACTCCTAGAAATTTCACCCAAAAGACTTGAAAGCAGAGACTCAGATACTTGTACAGGAGTGTTCATTGCAGCACTAGTCACAATATCTAAAAGGTGGAAACAGCTTAAATGTCCATCAGCAAATGAATGGATAATCAAAATACAAGACATACATACAATGGAACACTACTCAGTCCTAAGGAGAAAGAATAGATATTCTAATAGAATATGTGATGAGGTTGTACTATTGGGAGAGATGTGAGTGTCTCCCCCTGTTGTGCCTCTCCTTGGCCTGTTTACTCAGACCTTTTCCTCAAGGGAATGGTTGGTTTAAAGACATGCAAAACCCCAAAAAGAAGAGGTAACCATAGAAGCTTTTGCTTCTCTGCCTGTTGGTCAAACCTGAGTGTGTCCTGATTCTGAGCAGCCACTGCTCCTTTGTGCCCAAAGCTGGCAGCCTCATACCCTGGTTACAAGGCCACAGTTCCGATACATGCTACAATATGCATTAACCTTGAAAACTTTATGCTAAATGAAATAAGCAGTCACAAAGGGAAAATATTCTATGATCCCACTTATATGAAATATCCATAATAAGCAAGTATATGGAGTCCCTGGGTGGTGCAAATAGTTAACATGCTTGGCTGCTAACCAAAAGGTTAAATGTTCAAGTCCACTTCAGTAGAGAGGCCTGGCAATCTACTTCCATACAATCAGCCACTAAAAACTCCGTAGAGCACAGTACTCTGACGCACGTGGGATTGCCATGAATTGGAATTGACTCAGTGGTAATGCTTTTAAGTTTATTAGGAGTTGCCGGGGTGGGTGGGATGGATAGAGAAAGGGGGACTCGTTGCTTAGGGGACACTGAGCTGCTGTTAATGGTGACAGAAAAATTTGGATATGGATAGTGGTAATGATTGAACAACAAGATGAACATGATTAATAACACTGAATTGTACATGTGAAAAGGGTTGAAATGGGAATTTCTTTTACATATGTACTTAAAACAATAAAAGTATAAACCAAACAAATAGTTCAAGCTTTATCACATAAGTTCTGCTGTTTTCCAGATAGCTATTCTCCAAAAACAGGAGTTAATCAGGAGCAAAGCAGTAATTATATATAAAACATTTTGATCCCTGGAGCAGCAGAAATAATCTCATTCTTGGGGACTTCTTGTGGGAGATGTAGAGACTTCTCCATTGCTGAGACAGTTATAGTTTTGAAATTTTACTTTAATTTTTATATGAAGAAAAAGGAAAAATTTATCTTTTGTTAGATATTAGGAGTTCTGGTAGCATAGTGCCTAAGGCACTTGACTGCTAACCAGACGGCTGGTGGTTCAAACCCACCAGCCACTCCTCAGAAGGAAGGTTGGGCAATCTTACTTCCGTAGCGATACTGCCTCGGAAAGCCAAGGAGAGGTCGCTTCTCCATTGCTGAGACAGTTACGGTTTTGAATTTTTACTTTAATTTTTATATGAAGAAAAAGGAAAAATTGATCTTTTGTTAGATATTGGCAAGAGTGCAAAATAGCCCCTTATCTGGTCTCTAGAAACATATAGGCTGTGCCCAAAAAATGCCAAAAAGGAGATTGTAACATTGCTGTGGCTTTTAACTACATTAGTTATTCCTTCCATGCTGCTTTGTTCCTCTGTGGCATAGAACTCTGAACATTAGCCAGGCTAGGAAAATGTGATGAGATTGTATCATCGGGAGAGACAACAGTCTCTCCCCAAATTGTGTCTCTTCTTGGCCTGTTCATCCAGATCATTTTCTCAAGGTCAGTTTTAAAGACTGGCAAAACCCCAAAGAGAAGAGGTAACCATAGTAGCTCTTGCTTCTCTTCCCCTTGGTCAAACCTGTGTGCGTCCTGATTCTGGGCAGCCACTGCTCCTTTGTGCCCAAAGCTGGCAGCCTCATACACTGGTTGCAAGGCCACAGGGCTGGAGGGGCAGATACCAACCCATCTGTACCCTGGGAACACTCATTTGTCTTTGCAGGGGAAGTTCAGGACTGATAACTGAGATTACACTGAAGAATGGCTACTTTGAGACCATGACCCTGTAGCAACCTGACCTCTCTATTCCTTAGCCTTCTTCTGAACTCTTCTGATTTACTCTCCTCATCACTTATGGACACATTTTATTTGGTTCTTTAATTCTCTGCTCCTTTCACATCTTTCCAGCACATCCACAATTTGGCCTCTTAGCCTTTGTCAGAACCTTCAGATTTTAGACACTGCCTCCTCCACTCCCACCCCAACCAATCAATCTCTTTCTGTGTCTCTCATGCTCTCTCACACACACCCTTTCAGTAAGTACCTTCATTTGCATCTCTCAAAAGCCTGGACCCATGGTGCCCTCATTCCCTTGATCTTTGTCACTTCTTCTCATACCAATTGCTATCTCAAGCCTCACTCTCCACTCCTCTGCCCTTGCTGCTTTTTCTTTCTCTTCTCCTTCTCTTAGCTTTGAGCTTTATTTATTATTTACAGAGACAGCACTTCCCTCCTCTCACAAACTAGCTCCTCCCTACCAAATTCCTTTCCAAAGTTGCTGACATCATTATTCTTCTCAGAATCTGGGTTTACAGACTAATAAAATGTAGGGCTCTGGGGACCTTGTTGGCCAGCCAAGGTAAAGAAGAGACATAGGCCCCAGAAAGCTAGAGGCGTCCCCCTCTCTCTCAAGAGGGAAGCTGCTGCTGGACTCTATCCCACTTATGCCCTGTGGGAAAGCAGGCACAGTACTGACAGATCCTCTGCTTTTTCAAGAGAAGACAGCTGTCCAGATATTAATGTAAACACTCCCATTTTTAAAATGCTTAAATGGTTTAAGATGTTTAACCGTTCTTTTCTTTAAAGATCACAATGGGCAAACAAACTAAACACTCCACATCTCTGAGCTAGATTCAACTGTCCTACGTCCTACAGATGAGCTGTAAGATAACATCAAGGACATCATACATTAAGAAAGCAAAATTTCATTAAAAAGACAGGAAAGAAAGAAAACAACAAATTAGATGTCTGTGATGGTTAAGTTTGTGTGTCATCTTGGCTAGGCCTGGTTGAGGGGCTGGGCAGCTGGATGTAGCATTCCCCATGATGAGACTGGTAATCAACTTCATGGTGGAATCTACTGTGAGCAGCTGAGTAGCTGCCTTAGGGATGTGTTCTGCTTTCCGTATATAAGAAACAGCTTCGGGAATGTTCTCTAGCTTATGGCACGCTTGAACATTGCATGTAGCAGTGTCATTTTTGGCAGCCTGCCATGCTCTGCCGACCTTGGGACTTTCAATGGACTTGAATTAATGGCCTGCTATGTGGTTTGGTAACATTGGGACCATGCCATTTTATTTGACATTTTATTTGCTAGCCTCAGTAGCCAGTAGCTGCCTGAATAAAGAGATGCCTCTAGCTTCACTAGGCTGGGAGAAAGAGTCAGAGCTGAAGCCCAAGCTCAAGGGGCTTTCACACAGGCCCTAGAACCTGGCACTTTGAACTCGGACTTCTAGCCTCCAAAACTTGTAAGAGAATAAACTCCTGTTTCTTTAAGCCATCTCATTTGTGGTATATTCTTGTCAGAGTGGCACTTGGTAACCAGAACATTGTCAGAAGAGATTCTGAAACTTGATCTTGAATGTAAAGTAGCTAACGTGAAATGAAGAAATGATGAAGTAAAAAAGATGAACAGATTTCAAAGGGAGGCTCAAAAAGGCAAAGTCAAGTATTATAATAAAATGTGCAAAGACCTGGAGTTAGAAAACCAAAAGAGAAGAACACATTCAGCATTTCTCAACTGAAAGAACTGAAGAAAAAATTCAAGCCTCAAGTTGCAATATTGAAGGATTCTATGGACAAAATATTGAGTGACACAGGAAGCATTGAAAGAAGATGGAAGTAATACACAGAGTCACTGTACTAAAAATAATTGGTCGACATTCAACCATTTCAAGAGGTACCATATGATCAAGAACTGATACAAACAGATGCAAAGCTAGAAGCACTCACTCATCCAAGAAATTTGGAAAGAAGTTTCCTGGATAACCTACTGGAAGAGATCCATATTTGTGCCCATTTCAGAGAAAGGTGATCCAACAGAATGCAGAAATTATCAAACAATAGCATTATTATACACACACAAGTAAAATTTTGCTGAAGATAATTCAGAAATGGTTGCAGCACTACATCAACAAGGAAGTGCCAAAAATTCAAGCCTGATTCAGAAGAAGATGTGGAACTAGCTATATCATTGCTGGTGTTAGATGGATCTTGGGTGAAAGCAGAGAATACCAGAAAGATTTTTACTTGTGTGTTATTGACTATGTATAGATCATAACAAATTATGGATAACATTGTGAAGAATGGAGATTCCAAAATCCTTAATTGTGCTCATGTGGAACCTGTACATGGACCAAGAGGCAGTCATTCAAACAGAACAAGGGGATACTGTGTGGTATAAAATCAGGAAAAGTATGTGTCAGGTATGTATCCTTTCACCATATTTATTCAATCTGTATACTGAGCAAATAATCTGAGAAGCTGGACTATGTGAAGAACAAGGCATCAGGATTGGAGAAAGACTTATTAACAATCTGTGATATGCAGATGACACAATCCTACTTGCTGAAAGCAAAGAGGACTTGAAGCAATTACTGATGAAGATGCAAGACTACAGCCTTCAGTATGGATTACACCTCAACATGAAAGAAAAATCCTCACAACTGGTTCAATAAGCAACATCATGATAAACAGAGAAATAACTGAAGTTTTCAAGGATTTCATTTTACATAGATCCATAATCAATGCCCATAAAAGTAGCAGTTAAGAAATCAAACAACTTATTGCATTGGGCAAATTTGCTGCAAAAGACCTCTTAACAATGTTAAAAGCAAACATTTTAGTCCAGATATTAATGTAAGCACTAAGCCACCATTACTGAACATTTTAATCAAAGATTCTATAGAAGAATCTTGATCAAAATGGAGAAAATGCAGAACATAATTTCAAATTCTCATGGAATCCAGACATCTTGGAGCCATGAAGACTGGATGAACCCATGAAACTATTCCCCTGAGATAATCTTTAAACCTTAAATGAACAATATCCCCTTAAGTCTTCTTAAAACCGAATAATAGTTTAGTTTAACTAGTTAAGAAAACCTGCCTTGAGCATTGTGCTCTTTTAAGATCTAGCTATGTGAGAGCAAATTACAATAGTAATTTAAAAGATTGAATAAGAACCTTAGGAGGCTGTGAGTTTGTGTTAATGGGCGAGGAACAACTTGGAAAAGGAGAGTAAGAATGGTTGCACAACTCAAAGAATGTATTCAACATCACTGAATTGTACATGTAGAAATAAATGATTGAATTGATGCATGTTCTGCATATTCTGCTGTGTATATTCTCAGTAACAACAAAAAATAAAATAAATTATACAAATTAAAAGAATTGGCCTGTTGCTTGAAGACAATGTTATTGGGTGGCTCCTTTTGCAGGTGTGATTAAGCCCTCCCTTATACAGTCTTTGGGAGCTCTGGTAGCATAGTGCCTAAGGCATTGACTGCTAACCAGAAGGCTGGAGGTTCAAACCCACCAGCCACTCCTTCCTTGGAAGGAAGGTTGGGCAGTCTACTTCTGTAGTGATACCACCTTAGAAACCCAAGGAGGGGTCGCTATGAGTTGGGTCCGACTCCACGGCAGTGAGTTCGGTTTCGTGTGGTTTGGTTTTATATAGTCTTTGACATGATCAATTTAGCATAGTTGTTAAGTGTCCTACAACAGGAGACAGCTGCCCGGGTTCAAGTCTCAGTGTTGCCACTTACAATCTGTGTAATCTTTGAAAAGTTATTCCTCACTTTCCTCTTCTGTAAAATGGGGATAATAATATTACCTACCTCAAAAGGTTGTTGTGATGATTAAATACAATAGTGCATGAAAGCTCTCGGCACAATGCATTGCTCACAGTAACTTCTTTTATTACATTAACTAGTGTTTAGTCTCCCAGGGTACTTATGCCCACACTAGGTGTCATTAGAAGCTTTTGGGTTAACTGGTCTGTATTTCTTAACCTGTTCCAGTAACTAAAACCATAGTCCTAATCATGGCACAGCCTTTTATTTATAGGTATTTGAAAATTTTTCATAGTGCTCTAGGCACCTCACAAGGAAGATGGTTGAAAGTTTCTTAAATCTTAATATAACTTTCCAGAAGAAGGTGACCACCCTCCTTTCTCCCACCTTCCTCATTTACATACTACTTGTATTTGTACAGCCTAATGGTATAAGTGCACACACTCTGGAGTCAGGTGGCCTGGGCTTAAATTCCAACTTTGCCACTTACTCTCTGTGTGATCATAGGCAAGTTACCTAACTTCTCTTTGCCTCACAGATCTTCATTTAGTACCAGAACCAATCCCCACATATTGCCAGACCCAAGAAACCACCATAAGTCCTTAACCTCTCTCTGCATGGGGCTAAAAGAAAGAGATTTCCAAGATACATACTTTATTCAGTTGTGGAAGAGTGTAATAGGACCCCTAGATCAGACCAGAAGCTGTTGGTGCATTTAGTACTCAATGTCAAGCTTACTTTTCATATTTCTGTTAGGCTGACCCTGGCCTTGGGACCTTTTACCGTACCTTGGGTGGTCATACACTGTCCCACAACATCAGTTGTTGTCAACAATAACCTGTGCTTTCTAGTCATTCAACCAACATGTCTCAATCACATATTACATGACAAACTGTGTGGGGGTGGAGGAAGACAAAGGAAGACGAAGGGGTCAGTGAGCAGAAATGATAGCCGCTTCTGTAGCCTGGTGCAGCACTGTGAATCTGGGCTTTGGAAACAGGCCTGGTGCAAATACTGGCTCTACCTTTTACCAATTGTGTAACATGGGACAAGCTAATCTTTCTGACTTTGATCAATTGTCAAATAAATATGTTACAAAAGTCTTCCTGAAATAGAGTTTCTGTAAAAATAAAAAGCAACATATGTGAGTGACTAATAGGGACCTAATCCATGATATCTGTAATTATTATGAGTCACAATTTAGCCTAGAGTATTGTCCCTGGAAATAAAAGGGGGGGGGGGATTTACTTTCAACAGAATGAAATTGGACCCCTACTTCACCCCATATATAAAGATTAACTGAAAATGGATCAAAGACCTAAATCTGAGAGTTAAAACTAT
>NW_006922504.1:550802-552131 GCF_000298275.1 Orycteropus afer afer | reverse complement strand
GTCTTGACTGCTGCTTCCATTCATGTTGATTGTAGAACCAAGTAATATGAAGTCTTTGACAACTTCAATCTTTTCTCCATTTATCATGATGCTGTTTATTGGTCCAGTTGTGAGTTTTGTTTTCTTTATATTGAGGTGTAATTCATACCGCAGACTTTAATCTTCATCAGTGCTTCAAGTCATCCTCACTTCAGCAAGCAAAGTTGTGTCATCAGTGTATTGCAGGTTATTAATGAATCTTCCTCCAATCCTGATGCCACATTTTTATTCATATAGTCCAGGTTCTCTGATTATTTGCTCAGCATACAAATTGAATAAGTATGGTGAAAGGATACAACCCTCACACACGCCCTTCTTGATTTTAAACCATGCAGTATCCTCTTGTTCTGTTTGAATGACAACCTCCTGATCTATGTACAGGTTCCTCATGAGTACAATCAAGTGTTCTGGAATTCCCATTCTCCTCAGTATTATCCATAATTTATTCTGATCCACACCATCGAGGGGTCCGGGGCTCAGGGGCTGCTTTTGGCTTGGGAGTGGCTCTATATTAAGGCTGGGGCCCTGATGTAGGTGGGCACAAGGTTGAGGGGCTGCTTTTTGCTTGGGGGTGGCTCTATTTCAAGGACAGGGCCTGAGGTAGGTGGGCACAGAGGGGAGGTTAGGAATAACTAAGACAGATGAACTGTTTGTCAGTTTGTCATACTGTGGTGGCTTACAGGTTGCAGTGAGGCTGGAGGCTATGCCACTGGTGTTGCAAAATGCCAGCAGAGTTACCCATGGTGTATAGGTTTCAGCGGAGCTTCCAGGCTAAGACAGACTCAGGAGAAGGAAGAGGCCATCCACTTCTCAAACAATTGGCCAGTGAAGACCTTATGAATAGCAGTTAAACACTGTCTGATGTATTACTGGCAAACTTTGTGAATAGCCCTGAAACATTGTCTGATATAGTGCCAGAATATGAGCCCATCAGGTTGTAAGGCACTCAAAACTAGACTGAGGAAGAGCAGACTCCTCAGAATAGAGATGACCTTAACGGTATGGATAGAGTAAAGTTTTGGGGACCTCCACTGGCTGAAATGGTATGACTCAAAACACGTAGAAAGAGATTCAAAGATCCATTAATAATTGGAACTTGGCATGTATGAAGTATGAATCTAGGAAAATTAGGAATTGTCAAAAATGAAATGGAATGCATAAAGATTGATATCCTAGGCATTAGTGAGCTGGAATGGACCGGTTTCAGCCATTTGGAATCAGACAACCATATGATCTACTATGCAGAGAATGACAAATTGAGGAGGAATGGTGTAGCATTCATTGTCACAA
>NW_006922504.1:546438-547384 GCF_000298275.1 Orycteropus afer afer | reverse complement strand
TTCTTCCCTTTTGGTTTTCTAACTCCAGGTTTTTGCACATTTCATTATAATAATTCTCTTTGTCTTCTTGAGCTGCTCTTTGAAATCTTCTGTTCAACTCTTTTATCTTCTGGTATTTACCATAATTTCTTAAGAAAAACATTTGTGCTTCTATTCCTGGGTTTATCAAGTTTTGGAAAATATCTGTTGACTTTCTGCTAAGCTTGTTGAGGATTTATCACCATTATACAGTTATTTCACCAACTTTTAAAATTTTTGTGTTGGTTATTTCTGTAATTTATGCAACATGTTAATGCTTTTACATTTTGTTTCATCAATTATAGGATACACCTTCAAATATATATATATTGTGATATGGGTGAAAGTTTACAGAGCAAATTCATTTTCCATGCAGCAGTTCATACACATTTTGTTTCATGACATTGGTTGCAATCCCCATAATGTAACAGCTTTCTTCCCACTCCCTCCCTGTGGTTACATTCTCTTTGTGTCCTGCTTTCCTATGCATTCCTGCCCTTGGAGCTATCTCCCTGTGCAGATACTGCCTTTCGGATCTCCCATGATTGATTGTTTTAAGGAGTGTACCTACCTGGTGTAAATTTTCACCTTATATGGCTGTTTGGCTGGAAGCCGTGGGAATGAGTTCAATTCCAGGCAAGAAGAATCACTAGGGGCCATAATCTTGGGGTTTCTCCATTCTCTATAAGACCAGTAAGCCTGGTCGTTTTATGATTTTGAGTTTTGTTCCACAAATTTTTCCCACTCTATCCACGATCTCCAGCACTGATCCCTTTCTGAGTGGTTGGCAGTGGTAGCCAGGCATTGTCTAGTTCTTCTGGTCTCATGGTCATGTAGGCTGAGGTTCACATGGTTCACTAGTCCCTTGAACTAATTGTTTCCATATGTCTTTGGTTTTCTTCATTCTTCTCTGCTCTGAATGAGGAGA
>NW_006922504.1:543948-546257 GCF_000298275.1 Orycteropus afer afer | reverse complement strand
TTGCCAGTTCAAATCCACCAGCCATTCCATTGAAGGAAGACAGGGCAATCTACTTTGATAAAGATGTACCTCCTCAGAAACCCAATGGGAGTCGCTATGAGTCAGAATCACTTTGATGGTACTGGGTTTGGTTTTTGGTTTGCTCGTGCCAATTGAGCTTTATGTCCCCTGTGTCTATGATCCTGAGCCCACAGGCCCAGTGACTCACTCCCTCAGGGTGATTGGCTGTGGCTAAGAAGTTATAATTTGCTCCCTGTTCTGTTTATATGGACATTCTTATAGCACATACAAATAGGTATGTACAACTATCATCTGCCAAACTTATGTCATGGCTTTGCCTAGACATACCTGATCCTTCAACCTGTCTATTTTTATATCTACTCATAGATTAATGCTTATTATTAGTAACAATGCAATATTGTGTGTGTAAAAGTGTTTATCTTTGTTGTGTGTACCTCTTGTGCACCTCTCTGTGTCTTCCTTTTCCTTAGTGTTATTGGGTTGGTCAGTCACTTTTGGTATGTTGCCTTTCCCTTCATCCAGATCAGTACTTGTCTCTTACCTATCCTCCCCCCTTCCCATCCCTGGTAACCAACAAAAAAAGTTTCCTTCCATATATAAACTTTCCCTTGATCTTTTACAATAGTGTACTAATACAATATTTGTCCTCCTGTGATTGACTTATTTCACTGAGCATAATGTCCTCTAAGTTCCCCCACATTATGAGCTTCATCTTTTGAACCTCCATTTGTTAACATAAGGTATTGGTATGCCTATGTTCCCCTCCGCTCTGCTCCTCATCTCACCCTCCTTCTTGGGTGGTGCTCCAGTACAATATTGAGTAAAAAAAAACTAAACCCACTCATAGCAACCCCCATTGGATTTCTGAGGTGGTAAATCTTTACAGAAGTAGACTGCCCACTCTATTTATTGAAAAAGACCTTGTTTTAAAAGCAGAAGATGTGAGAGATGACATTTATTATACACTGTCCTATTTAATCCTTGGAGTAACCCTGAGAGAGTGGTATCATAATTGCAATTTTAAACATGAGAAAACTGACCACATCATGCATCTGTTCAGGGGTCGAGCTGAGATTAGAACCAAAATTAGAATCCAAAGCCCATACTCTTTTTCCAGAGTTGCATGCATCCTTCACTTTAAACTGCATCTGCAGTTTTTCAAGCCCCCTTTTCTTGACCAAGGCTTGGACTGGAAGTCTTCATCTATTTTGTGGAGCCCCACAATGGTCTGGCTCATTCACCCTGTTCCAAGAAGGGAAAACAAAAGGCAATCTGAGAGGGAACTGAAGTCAAAAGTGGATCATCTGGATGGGTTTGATAGTTTTGTCTCATGCCTGGCAGGCCTGTCTTCACCTGGTAGCCCTGGTCTTTGGAAGCCAGGCCAGAGCTCCCAGTTGGCCCCTGACACAACACTGAGAATCATTCCATTGCATCATCAGCACTCTCCCAGTCAGGATGCTGCCTTTGATATGAGAAGCAAATACAGAATTTTGAAGGTTGTAGCTGACTCAGAGCATTGCTCTGGTGTTGGGGTCAGAGGCTACATGTGGGAAATTCCCAAATTGACTTTCCCACAGAGCTGTTTAGGGGTGGGGGACAGAAAAAGACTGGGGTTGGAGAATATTTTAGCTATTTATTTGATTAGTATTTGTTAAATTGTTGGATCATTTCAACTAGAGGCACAGAATGGGAATTCCCCAGGGATCACAAGGCCCAGACTCAATTTTCCATGCTGAGGAAGGAGAGCCTACAGTAACATAAAATAGACATTCCCAAATTCTTTCTGTTGGTCTTCAGGCTGCTATCATATGTGGACATCTCCACCCTCCCAACTCTGGAGACACTTGCACTTTTACCCCAACCCAGCTCCTTCTGGGTTCTCCCTTTCTGTTGGTGCCTGAGACTCATCTTGATTCTTCCTTCTTCTGGCCTCTTACCAAGCCATCTCCTTCACTCCAGGCATCTGCTGACACATCATCTTCACCCATCTACACTCACACACACACCCTAGAAGCCCCACCCTATTGATTTTCAGTGTCTTACACACTCATTCTTTCCTCTCTGTTCTTCATGACTCCTGACCTCATTACCTCAGGCCTAGACTATTGGTTTCTTCAACTGGTCTATGTGCCTCTGATTACACCTCCCACACCACTAGTGGCCTGCCCCCAATCCATCTTGTCACCACTGCTAGATTAATCTTCCTACAAAACAACTTTCTGAGTCCTGCTCAGAATGTTCGCAGGCTTCTCTGTTGCTTACAGAATATAATAGGAATGCCTTAGTTT
>NW_006922504.1:538470-543523 GCF_000298275.1 Orycteropus afer afer | reverse complement strand
ATGTAAGGCGTGCATGACCTAGTAGTCCACCCTTTCCTTCATTTTCTTATACCTCCTCACCTTCCTCATTTCCATTAGCTGCTTGGTGCCTAAAGACATTTACATTTGTGACCTTTGGATTCTGTAGTGTTTAAGCACCTTTCAACTCTGACATGGCAAAAATTCTCTGCCTGACCTACTTTGAAATGGAAATTGCAGTGTTTTGTTTCAGTGATTTTCTTTGTCATTTAATATACAGCAACCAAGCCTGATTGACTTAGCTCTTCCAAAACATGCCACCAAAGAACAGTGGTGTGTGACCTTGGTATTTCTGACTTTGGCAATCAGCTGCAGAGGGTGATGTTATTCCATTGCAAGTGATTGTCTTTACGTATCTCAGCACATGTGGTGCCCATTTATAATCTCTAAAGGACCAAGCACAGCATGACCATTGATAGTCAGTTGAGCATATACAGAGGGCATTGGTTGGAGACACAAAGTATGAATTTAGCCCAAGTTGCCTGGCAGGGTCCTTTCCAAGACAAACTACTGAATGAGAAATGTGTTCTAGAAAGCATTTCTCTTTCTTGCTTGCTCTCACTCTCTGCCTTGCTTTCAGTGAACCAGTATGCATCCATACTCCATAAAGAAACATAAGTTGGGCAGGGAAAGTCATTCTTTTCATTGGGCTTCTATGCCAGTACCAATAGCCATGGGAGCTGCGAATCTGCCTAGCCACAGGCTGGGAAGGCACAAATCACTGGGAGATGCTAGATAAACACAGCAGCTGCTAGAAAGCACTTGCCCAGCCTGGACATCAAATGAGCTCTGTACTTTTGGACAACATCTGGGTGAAAGGTACTGAGAGCTGGGCAGGAAGGTGGTGTGGGTGTATATGCTCATCACTGGATCTAGTCACTGATTAAAAGTGGAACTGCTAGTGGCTCATAGTGCCAAAGGGCTGCAGTCATTTGGTGTGTAACATATACCCTGGCTGCCCTCAAACTCCATATATGGAATATACCAAAACCAAAATCAAACTGACTGCCATTGAGTTGGATCCAACTCCTAGTGACCCTTCCTTGGGTTTCTGAGGTGGTACTACTACAGAAGTAAATTGCCCAACCTTCCTTCTGAAGAGTGGCTGGTGGATTTGAACAACCAGCCTTCTGGTTAGCAGTCAAATGCCTTAGGCATTACACCACCAGATCTCCTATATGTAGAATACAGAGGAGTATTTTAGTGAGGGGACACATGGTAACAAATTCGCCCTGTCTGTAGCAGTTGTGGCTCCTAAAACCAAACTCACTGCTGTTGCAGTATCTCTACAGAAGTAGATAGCCCAGTTTTCCTTCCAAGGAGGGGCTAGTGGGTTTGAACTGCCAGGCTTCTATTTAGCAGTCAAATGGGAGCTCTGGTAGCATAGTGCCTAAGGCACTTGACTGCTAACCAGAAGGCTGGCAGTTCAAACCCACCAGCCACTCCTCGGAAGGAAGTTTGGGCAATCTACTTCCTTAGTGATACTGCCTCAAAAACCAAAGAGGGGTTGCTATGAGTTGGATGTGACTCAACAGCACATAACAACAACAACAACAATCAATGCCTTAGGCACTATGCCACCAGAGCTCCCTGAAAGGGACTAGTATTGGCCACTTTGAATTGGACAAACATCTGATCTGTGCTGGGAATGACAAATTGCAGAGGAATGGCATCACATCCATAGTAAAAAATAACATTTCAAGGTCTATCCTGAAATACAGTGTTGTCAATGATAGGATAATATCCATATTCCTACAAGGAATACAATCAATACAACTATTACTCAAGATTACACTCCAACTACTTATGCAAAGATGAAGAAATTGAAGATTTTTACCAATTTCTGCAGTCTGAAATTGACCAAATGTGTAATCAAGATGCATTAATTACTGGTGAATGGAATGCAAAGGTTGGAAACAAAGTAGGATCAGTAGTTGGAAAATATTTCCTTGGTGACAGAAACAATCTCATGATAGAATTTTGCAAGATCAGTGACCTATTCATTGGAAATATCTTTTTTCAACAACATAAACGGTGACTATACATGTAAACCTCACCACATGGAATACACAGGAATCAAATCAACTACATCTTTGGAAAGAGATGATGGAGATCCTCAATATCATCAGTCAGAACAAGGCAAGGGGCTGACTACAGAATAGATTATCAATTGTTCATATGCAAGATCAAGTTGAAACTGAAAAAAATTAAAACAAGTCCACGAGAACCAAAGGACAACTTTGAGTATCAGGCACTTGACTTTAGAGAATATCTGAAGAATAGATTAGATATAAGTTGTGGAATGACATCAAGGACATCATACATGAAAAAAATAAAAAGTCATTTAAAAGATAAGAAAGAAATAAAAGACTAAAATGGATGTCAGAAGAAATTGAAACTTGTGCTTGGACATAGAGTAGCTAAAGCAAAAGGAAGAAATAATGAAGTAAAAGAGCTGAACAGAAGGTTTTGAAGGGCAGCTGGAGAAGACAAAGTCAAGTATCGTAATGAAATGTGAAAAGACCTGGGGTTAGAAAACCAAAAGGGAAGAAGAATACGCTCAGAATTTCTCAAGCTGAAAGAACTGAAGAAAAAATTCAAGCCTTAAGTTGCAATATTGAAGGATTCTATGCATAAGGTAAGGGAGCTCTGGTGGTGTAGTGGGTAAGGCTGCTAACCAGGTAAGCAGTTCAAACTCACAAGCTGCTCCTCAGGAAGAAGATGAGGCAATCTACTTCTGTAAAGATTTACAGCCTTGAAAACCCCCATGTGGGTTGCTGTAAGTTGGAATTGACTCGATGGCAGTGGATTTTGGTTTTGGTTTTATAGGCAAGATAAAACAATGCAGGAAGTATCAAAAGAAGATGGAAGAAATACATGAGTCACTGTACCAAAAAGAATTGGCCGATGTTCAGCCATTTCAGGAGGTAGCATCTGATCAAGAACCAATGATGTTAGAGGAAGATGTCCAGGCTACACTGAAGGTATTGACAAAAAACAAGGCTCTAGCAATTCACAGAGTACAGATTGAAATGTTTCAAACAACGGATGCAATGCTCATTCATCTATGCCAAGAAATTTGGATAGTAGCTACTGGACCAACTGACCAGAAGAGATCCATATTTAGATTCATTCCAAAGAAAGGTGATCCAACAGAATGTGAAAATTACTGAAAAATATCACACATAAGTAAAATTTTTGTAAAGTTGATTAAAAAATGGTTGCAGCAGTACAATGATGGGAACCTGACAGAAATTCAAGCCTGATTCAGAAGAGGATGTGGAATGAGAAATATCTTTTCATTGCTGATGTCAGATGGATCTTGGCTAAAAGCAGAGAATACTAGAGAGATATTTACCTGTGTTTTATTGGCTATGCAAAGGCATTCAACTGTGGAGACCATAATAAATTATGGATAACATTGTGAAGAGTGAGAAAGCCAGAACACCTAATTGTGCTCCTGCAGAACCTGTACATAGAGCAAGAGGAAGTCATTGGAACAGACAAGAACAAGGGAGCCTACTGAGTGGTTTAAAATCAGGAAAGGTATGCATCAAAGTTGCATCCTTTCACCACACTTATTCAATCTGTATGCTGATCAAATAATCTGAGAATATATGAAGAATATTTGAAGAAGAATGAGGCATCGGGTTTGGAGGAAGGCTCATCAACAATCTGCTATATGCAGATGACATAACCTTGCTTGCTGATAGGAACAGGACTTGAAGCACTTACTGATGAAGTTATTAAAGACTACATCCTTCAGTATGGATTACACCTCAACATAAAAAAAATCTTCACAACTAGACTAATAAGCAACATCATTATAAATAGAGAAAAATAATGAAGTTTTCAAGGATTTCATTTTACTTGGATCCACAATCAACACCATGGAAGCTACAATCAAGAAACCAAACCCTGTAGTGCATTGGGAAAATTTGCTGCAAAAGACTACTTTAAAGTGTTAAAAAGCAAAGATGTCACTTTGAGGAGTAAGGTGTGTCTGACTGAAGCTATGGTATTTTAAATTGTTTCATAGGCATACAATATTGGACAATGAATAAAGAAGACTGAAGAAGAATTGATGCCTTTGAATTATGGTGTTGAAGAAAAATGTTGAATATACCATGAACAGTCAGAAGAATGAACACATCTGTAATGGAAGAAGTACAGCCAGAATGATTATTTGAAGCAAGGATGATGAGACTTTGTCTCATGTGGTTTGGACATGTTATCAGGAACTACCAGTTCCTGGAAAAGGACATCATGCTTGGTAAAGCAGAGGGTCAGAAAAAACAAGGAAGACCCTTACGAGATGGATTGACACAGTGGCTACAACAATGGCCTCAAACATATCACTGATTGTGAGGGTGGTGCAGGACCAGGCAGCGTTTCATTCTGTTGTACATAGGGTCGCTGTGATTCAGAACTAGTTTGACATCACTTAACAATAACAGCAGTGGTAGTTGTAGTGTGTGGAATTGTTCCACACTGTTTGAAACCAGGATTTTTTGGAAGTGATACTGAGCAAGCATGAGAGATGAGGTCAGAGACCCCCAGTTTCAGCTAGATGGGAAGTGAGTGAGTGTATTTCACCTTAATTTTCACGGAGCCAGCAGAGCCTAAGTCTCTGGCAGCACTTGACAGTGTCTGAAGGCGTCCATGCTTTCTGTAGTTCTGCAGTATTCTTGCAGGAAGCCGTGGAAATCCATGCATTAGGATGTACCATTTCTGGGACATTCAGCTATGCCAGTACCATTTCTCCACATAGTTGGTCTAGGAGATCAGGCTGGGTCCTTGGTTACAGACCCATACTTAACATTCATGTTCAGCCAAGGACCTGTCATTATTACATAGTAAGACTTTTTCCTAAAATGCAGTCCCTGCTGAGGTGGAAAGCACTGAGGGGCTTTTGTTGTCTATCTTCTGAGTAGTTGGGAGTCAATACAAAATAAACCAAGAGAGACCAGTAGTGGGATGATGTCTTACCTCACTTTACAGATCAAAAGCTTCTACCACACCCGCCACTCAAATG
>NW_006922504.1:534405-537985 GCF_000298275.1 Orycteropus afer afer | reverse complement strand
AGGAGCAAGAGGCAGAGCTGAAGCCCAAGGTCGAGGGGCTTTCACACAGCACCTGGAGCCTAGCACTTTGAACTTGGACTTAAAGCCTCCAAACTATGAGAGAATAAACTCCTGTTTGTTCAAGCCATCCCATTTGTGGTATATTCCTGTCAGAGTGGCACTAGGTAACCAAAGCACCATTATTCTTGGTAGGAGCATGGTGTATCGTGGGGACAGGAAAGAGAATGAGCCAGGGAGTTCAGAGGACACATGGAGGGTAGTAGTCCTGGATGTGGCCTCTGGGACGTCTTTGGGCAAGAGTGCATTAGCTGTGTTGTCTTTCATGCTCCCACTGTCAGACTTAGCAGGTTTATGTGGAGTAAGCCTGCATTAAAGAGGCTTCCAAGGCCTCCCTGCTTGTATGTTCTTAGCTCTTTGTCTTTTTGTTTGTTTGTTTGTTTTGTTTTGTTTTTCTTTGCTAGAGTCCTATCTTGGTCCCCCTTCCACCAAGTTATTGTGCTTATGGTGTCTCTATCCTGCCACCCTCCCCCACCATACTCCTCCCATTCAGATTCCCAACCTAGCCCTGGAGAACAAAGGAAAATTTGAGGAACCCCCACTGGACTTTTCTAGTTTTCTGTTTCCACTGGAACAAAAACAGCTTATCAAGTACACTCTGATCCTTGGAGTGAGAAAGGGAAATAGTTTATCACGCAGAGTAACCCAAACACACTGCTCTCATCCCTCACTGGTCACCTCTCAGGACACCCAGCATTTCTGGTAGGACTAGGCAGGGAAGGCACCTCCCTTCTGCTCAGTCCTCAGGAAGCTAATGAGATAGTGATGACTTCCATCTGGGCTGTCCTGTTTTCCATTCCTCGGGCTCCACCTGTGGTATAGATGGAGCTGAGGAAGAAAGAAGCACTCTCCTTTCTGCCTCTCCAAGAGGTTCAACTAAGAATGAGCCCCATCAACACTGGCCAGCAGATTTCTAAGTGCTCCCTGTACAAGGAGGAAAAAGTTGTGGGGGACACTGGCAAATTCCTTAACGCCTCTAAGACTCAACTGTTCTCCTCTGAAAAATGGGTCTAATATTGCCTACCTCATACGGTGACTGTGAGGATTCAAATATTAGATGGTGAATAGTATAAATATTAAATGAGCTAATATTTAAACTTCCTCAAAGCAGGGATTTTTTTTTCTCTCTTGCTCACTGCTATTTCCCTAGTGCTTAAACTGTGCCTGGCACATAGTAGAAACTCAATAAATATTTGTTGAATATATGTAAAGTGCTTAGGATAAGAACTGATAAAAAAGCATCAGTTTAGTATGAAAAATGTTAGTTGTTTTTATCTTTCGAATTCTCACAATAGTTCCAAGAGGAGCTCTCTAAGTTTGTGCACATCAGTGTTGTTCCCACATGTAAAATTTAAGTTCTTGGTCAAGGCAGACATGAAAGATTAGGCAATGCAATGCAATGCTATGCACTGCCGTCTAGTTGGATCTGACTCATAGCAAGCCCTCCTCGGGTTTCTGAGGCGGTATCACTATGGAAGTAGATTGCTCAACCTTCCTTCTGAAGAGTGGCTGGTGGGTTTGAATTGTCAGCCTTCTGGTTAGCAATCAAATGTCTTAGGCACTATTAGGTGAAAGAAAAAAAAAAAAAAAAAAAAAAAAAAAAAAAACGCTGCCAGGGGGGAGATTCCGACTTATAGTGACCTCTACTGGGTTTCCAAGGTTGTAAATCTTTACAGAAGTAGATTGTCTCATCTTTCTCCCACAGAGCAGCTGGTAGGTCCTCCCACCAACCTTCTGGTTAGCAACCAGTGTGCCATCAGAGCTCCTTGAAAGACTAGGCATTGAGTATAAAATTCAGGGAGACAGTTTGGGCCACAGAGGATTAGGAATGTAGCTCTCAAACCTGAGTAATATCATCCATCCATCCATACATTCATTCATTAACTCATCTATTGTGTAAATACCCCCATGGACCAGGCCCTAACCTGAGAGCTGAGGATACTTTGATAACAAGACAGACAAGGATACTACCTTTGTGAAGCTTAAATTCTAATGTAAAGAGACAGACATAAACAAGACAAGAGTTAAATAATCAAAGTAATTTCAGATAGTAAAAAGTGCTATGAAGAAAATAAAATAGGATTCAGAGATGGTGGAATAGGCAGAAAGACAGCACAGACCCTCTTCAACAAAGAAAAGGGAAACCATTTAACACAGACACAGAAGATGATCCTGGACCCCTGAGCCTTGAAGGGAAGGATATAGAAGTGGACTAAACCCCAATTAGCAGAAGAATTTGCATGAAATACCAGAAAAGGAGACATATGGAGCTGCAGTCTGGCAGTGATCCTGAGCAATCCTGATGGCACAGACGGCTTGGAGATTCCCGAGTGGTGGTAGGACCTAAGAATTAACCTAAAAATCAGCCCTGCTAGCCAGAGACTGCACGGAGGACTGCTCTGGTGGCTGTGGAATAAAAGGGGAAGCAGCGGTGAAGAAGAAGACGGGCTGAGCTGTGGACATTTGCCGGTCTGGAGGGTGCCGCCATTTTGAATGTTGACAAGCTGCTTGACCATTTTGGATATTTAAAGAGACAGCATTCTATAGATTCCAGGGGCTTAAGAAGAGGTTCTGCTTGCCAGTAACCCCAAGGGCACTCCAGACCTGCACGACTGAAAAGGTGAGACACTCCTCTTGTTACTCTTATACTGCCTGCCCACTTGGTGAATGGAGGTGCAGCCATCCCCCAATCCCACCCACCTTCTGGGCCGCAGGAACTCCATCCCAGTCTGTGTGCTCAGACGGAGCCTGGGTGCCCTGCCCGGCCCTGCACTGATTTTTTTTTTCTCTTTATTTTTTCTGGTGTTTAGATTGCTTGTATTCATCTGTTTTAAAACTACTATTGTTAATTATACTTTTGTACCCTTTACTATTTTTCTTTATTCTTGCCCTCCCAGGCCTTAGTTTACAGCTTTTTTTTTTTTTTTTTTCTTTTCCCTGTTCCTGGTTAAATTTTTTTTTTTTAATTTAAAATTCTTTTTTCTCCTTTTTTTCTTGTGGTTAACCCCATTCCTTGTTTCTCTTTTTGAATTTTTCCCATTTTTTCTTCATTATTCTCCTTCTCCACCTTTTTTCTCAGTACCATATCCCCACATATTGCAGGTTTTCTTGTTTTTTCCTTCTTATTTTTTCCCTTTTTTCTTTTTTTGATTATTATTCCAGTATGATTACATGGTGTGTTTTTTGTCCATGTGCTTTTAGTTTTTTGATGGTTATTCAATTCTAATTTGTGTCTAACTGAGTGGGAGACAACAACAGTCCCCATAAGATACAACTACACCCACACTTCCTGCAATGTCACTTACTGAGCAAGAGCCACCACCTCCTTTTCCAACAATGGGCCAATGATAAAAAAACACCAAGAAGAACCTGAATCACCCTTGGCTGCTCTTCACAAACAGTTAACAGAGATCTTAATACAACACCAAGAGTGACTGGGATCTTAAAAGCTAGCAAGCTGCCATCTAGATGCAACAATGGGTCTCTCCTCGTCAAGAAGAAGAAAATAAAAATTAATGGAAAC
>NW_006922504.1:528203-529190 GCF_000298275.1 Orycteropus afer afer | reverse complement strand
CATGAGACAAAGTGTATGTGAACTGCTGTATGGAAAGTGAATTTGCTCTGTAAATTTTCACCCAAATCACAATGATTTGGGTGAAAAAAAAAAAAAAGAAGAAGAAGCAAAGAAAATAAAACAGCATGATGGGATAGAGAGTGGATGGAGTGTGAGGAAACTACTTTAGATTGGGGTTGTCAGAGAAGACCTCTGAGGAGGTAACATTGGGCCTGTTCTAGGGGAACTTTCTCCCAAGTCAAGGGTTTCTGTTTGGAGTGGTCCTTGATACCATGTCAAAACTACCTCCTCCTGGGTGCATTTATATGCCTTTTGTCCAAGAAGTGGCCCGTTGCTAAATGTAGCTCTTGGTAGTCTGCAGATGGGAGTCACTAGGTGTGAGGGGCTGGAAACAGTGACCATTCAGCACCTGTGCAGGAAGTTTCTGCTATCAGTTGTCCTCTGGAAAAAGCTATTGATTGTGCTAAGTTAAATGCTGGTTAGTGGCTCTTCAGCTTTACACCAAAGTCCTTCTGTGCTTTCAGGGATAATGTGTCTGTCTTTGGGATCCTCTCTACTGCCTTCTACATTTAGTGCTTTCATGTCAATTGCTCACTCATGACCCCACCTTCACACATGCAAACACTGCCTCATCCTTCAAGACAGCCCAGGCAACATCTTGATACATTACAGGTCTTGTCAAACTTGAGTACTCTTATTCATTACATGTTTGGCCCTCTCCTGAACCCATTACACAGTTGAAATATAATAAACTTTTATTAAATGAAGGAATAAACGAGTGCCTGTTGTTCCTTCTGCTTCCTCAGCTGACCAGCTAATTCCCACTGGTGCATCAAGACTCAGTTCTCATATTGTCTTCCATGAGAAGCTTCCCTCAACCTTGTGCCTCACCTGGGGAACTATTTTCTTTTTACTTTTATTGTGGTGAAAACATGCACAACAAGATACTGCCAACATAACAACTTCCCACCTAGGGAACTCTTGCTC
>NW_006922504.1:524711-527613 GCF_000298275.1 Orycteropus afer afer | reverse complement strand
AAAAAAAAAAAAAAAAAGAGACAAACCAAAACTGAGAGATACACTACACAATAAATGACCAACTAAATTCAATGTGGAATCCTAGATTGTATACTGGAACAGAAAAAGGATGTTAGTGGAAAAACTGGTGAAATCCAAAACAGTATGTACTTTATTTAATAGTGTTGTACCAAGGTTAATTTCTTAATTTTGATAATTTTTAAAATAATTATGTAAATAGTAAGCAGAAGCTGGGTAAAGGGTGCACAGGAACTCTGTGTACTGTGTTTGCAACTATTCTGCAAGTGTAAAACTATCTCAGAATAAAAAATAATTAACTGTTACACCAAAAATTAAATTATGTAAACCTAAATAAGCTATATTAAAAACAAAGGTAATAAAAACTCAAAACTCACCATGTCCTAATTCTTTTACTACATTTTATTGTTATCTATGTAACATGCATTTCATCTGTATAATATACTACTGTACATCTTGTCCCACTCCATATTTAGCGATGCCTCATTGGGAGCTTAAATTTGGCATGGTGGGAGTATTTCCATTATGGAAATCTGCCAACAAATCAGGGCTTGGATTATTGCTTTATTCATTGTACTCTAGATTTATGCAGTGATGGAGAAAACATTAATAATGCACATTAAATTTAAAAGTGTCTAAAGCTGTTACTTTGTGACTAGAACAAGAAAATTAAGGAACAATGCTTCCAGTATTCTAATTCAGCAAAGAAGTCACTGACACCATTGACAAACTAGTCAATCCCAGCACTCTTCAGTGTTATGTTTTCTCCTTACTCAATAACATAAACAAAAAGATCAACCACCCCTTGTGTAGGAATTACACTCATTCTTCTGTTGCAACCATAAGTAGCCTATGGATACAAGAGTTTAGCAAAAATCAATGAAATAATTATGTGAGAATCAATTTGCTATATGGAATTTACAATAAAGAGTATTATATATTTTATTATTATTTGTACATTGTGTTACACGTTCTTTAAATAAGTAAATTTATAATAAACAAGTGTGTGTGTGTGTGTGTGTGTGTATTTTTTTGGAAAGCCAGTTGCTAAATATTTACCAGAACACCCCTGGTCCTATGTAGTAATTACTATTTCATCAAATGTATTAAAGGAAAGAAAAGAGTATTGCCAAGCACCTTCTCTGTTCCAGGCCATTCATCATCTCATTTGCTCTTCACCTCAACTCTGTGAAGTATAAGTACAATAGTTTTCATTTTCAGATGAGGAAATTGATGTTCAGAGAAGTTAAGCTACTAGACTAAGGCCAAGTAATTGGTATATAGTGGAGCCAGGATTAAACTCTAGATCTGTCTGGGTCCAAAGCTAATTGTATTAGTTCTCTATTGCTGTTTACCCCAAATTTAGAGATTAAATCACCACAAATTTAGAGACTTAAAGCTACAGAAATTCATTATCTTATAGTTTCAGAGATCAGAAGTCTGAGCTAAAATCAAGGTGTCAGCAAGGTATGTTCCCTCTGGAGGCTCTAGGGGGAAATCCATTTCCTTACCCTTTTCCAGTTTCTACAGGCTACTTGCATTCCTTGACTAGACCCTCTTCCATCTTCAAAGCCAGCAATGACGGGTCCAGTCTTTCTCACATCTCACTCTGCCTCCATTGTCACATTTCTTTCTCTGACTTTCATTTACAGGGACCCTTGTGATTACCTTGGGTGAAAATAAAAAATCCAGGAAATTCTCCCCATTTCAAAGTCAGAAGATTAGCAAACTTAATTCCGTCTGCAAACCTTACTCCCCTTTGCCTTGTAACAAAACATATTCACAGGTTCTGAAGGTGAGGACATGGATATCTCTGAGGGGCCATTACTCTGTCTACCACACTTGGCTTTTTCTATGACCCTTTACCACTTGCCTCTCATTTCAGTGGTTATATTTAAAAAAAAAAAAAAAAAGCCAAGGGAACTGGGGCAGAGCAAGGAGTCTGCGGTGGGATCCAGGTAAGGGGAGGGAACCCAGGCCACACCCCACAAGTGGCAAAGCAGGAAAGTGGGAGAAAGGAGAGAAAAAGGCCAGGGGACAGGGACAGAGTGAGGAGTCAGCCACAGGGATCCAGGTGAGAGGAGGAAACCCAGCCATGTCCCACAAGCAGCAAGGCAGGAAAGCAGAGAAAGGAGAGGTAAAAGGCCAGAGGGGCCAGCATAGAGCGAGCAGGCAGCAGCAGGGATCTAAGTAAGGGGAGGTTGGAGAGGTTTCGAACAGCTAAGGGAGACTAACTTGTCTGTCGGTTTGTCCTACTGTGATGATGTGTTGCTGTGAGTCTTGAGGCTGTGCCACCAGTGTTTCAAACCCAGGAGGGTGCACATGGTACACAGGTTTCAGTGTGGCTTGCAGACTGAGACAGAGTAGAAGGAAGGAAGAGGCCATCCACTTCTCAAAGAATTGGCCAGGGAAAACCTTATGAGTAGCAGAGAAACACTGTCTGATACATCACTACACAATTTTATGAATAGTCCAGAAACATTGTCCAATACAGAGGATGAGGATGAGTCACTTAGGTTAAAAGGCTCTCCAAATACGACTGGGAAAGAGCTGCACCATCAGAGTAAAACCAGCCTTACTGATATGGATAAGGTAAAGCTTTCAAGACCTCCATTTGCTGACGTGAGATGACTCAAATTGAGGAGAAACAGCTGCAAAGATCCATTAATAATTGGAACATGGAAAGTGTGAAGTATGAATGTAGGAAAATTGGAAGTTGTCAAAAATGAAATGGAATGCATAAAGATTGAAATCCTAGGCATTAGTGAGGTGAAATGGACTGGTTTTGACCATTTTGAATCAGGCAACCATATGATCTACTATGCTGGGAATGACAGTTTGAAGAGGAATGGCATGGCATTCATCATCACAAAGGATGTTTCAA
>NW_006922504.1:522040-523011 GCF_000298275.1 Orycteropus afer afer | reverse complement strand
GATTTGGAAGACAGCTACCTGGCCAACTGACTGGAAGAGATCCATATTTGTACCCATTCCAAAGAAAGATGATCCCACAGAATGTGGAAATTATCGAACAATATCATCAATATCTCATGCAAGTAAGATCTTACTGAAGATAATTCAAAAACGATTGCACCAGTATATTGACAGAGAATTTCCAGAGGTGCAAGCTGGATTCAGAAGAGGATGTGGGACAAGGGATATCATCGCTGCTGTTTGATGGATCCTGGTTCAAAGCAAAGAATACCAGAAAGATGTTTATTTGTGTTTTATTGACTATGCAAAGGCATTTGATTTTGTGGATCATAATGACTTGTGAATAATATTGAGAAGAATGGGAATTCCAAACACTTGATTGTACTCCTGAGGAACCTGTACATTGACCAAGAGGCTGTCATTCAAGCCAAACAAGGGAAGACTGCATGGCTTAAAATCAAGAAGGGAGCACATCAGTGTTGTATCCTTTCCCCATACTTATTCAATCTATATGCTGAGCAAATAATCCAAGAAGTTGGAGTATATGAAGAAAAATGTGGCATCAAGATTGGAGGAAGAATCATTAACAACCTGTGATTGCTGATGACATAACTTTGTTTGCTGAAAGTGAGGATGACTTGAGGCACTTACTGATGAAGATTGAAGAATACAGTATGCAGTATGCATTACGTCTCAATATAAAGAAAACAAAAATCCTCACAACTGGACCTATAAGCAGCTTCACAATAAATGGAGAAAAGATTGAGGTTGTCAAAGCATTTACATTGCTTGGTTCTATAATTGATGCCAATGGAAGCAGCAGTCAGAACATCAGATGATGTATAGCACTGGGCAAGTCAGCTGCAAAGGACCTCTTTCAAGTGCTGAGGAGCAATGATATCTCCTTGAGGACTAAGGTGCGCCTGACCCAAGCCATGATATTTTTAATTGCCTCATATGCATGTGAGACC
>NW_006922504.1:519988-521553 GCF_000298275.1 Orycteropus afer afer | reverse complement strand
CACATAACAACAACAACAACAACATAATTTCTTGCATGGCCTGCATAATTCTCCCTGACACTTGCATGCCATATTGTCCTGCGTTCTCTGTTTTGGAATACAAGTCCTTCTTTCCTTCAGTAGCTCTCCAACCTGTCAGAAAGCCCTATGGAGGAATGGTTTATAATCCCTGGGGGCTTTGAATCTTTGACATATACTTTACCTATGCTCTGACTACTACACTGTTTTAAAAGTTGTTTCCAAAATTTTTGTGAATTTTTAAAAAGCTCTTGTTCATTTCTTCTTTTCCCCAATGTTTGTATGGTACCAGAGCCCTCCTTTCCATTATGGTGGATTTCATTTTAGAGCTCTGGTAGTATAGTGCCTAAGGCACTTGACTGCTAACCAGAAGGCTGGTGGATCAAACCCACCAGCCACTCCTCGGAAGGAAGATGGGGCAATCTACTTCCGTAGTGATACTGCCTCGGCAATCCAAGAGGGAACTCTATGAGTCAGATCCGACTCGATGGCACATAACAACAACAACAACAACATGGTTTATCCATTCCTACATTTTGGACACATTTCTAGTCGCAAGCCATGATCATGCATTATTTATTTGCTCTTCTCATAGAGTTGTACGTTGCTTTATTCTAGAAAAGTCTCCAGCTTTAACTAAAATGCCTCTTTCCCATTCCTGCTGACGAACATTTATTTGTCTGTGTTTAATAAGCCTCTCTGACTGCCCTTTCAGAATTAGACTCTCTGAGTAGTAGAACTGGTCTTATTCCCAATCTTCCCTTGTTTCTTCCACTTTGAGCTCCTTGATTCTGGTCATGATAAAACTCCTCCACAGAGACAAAGCCAATGGCCAGAAGTCGCTCCACAAGAGCACTTCCTAACAACCAGACACACTCCTTCACTGCTTCTGAACCTTGACTACAGCATTGTGGTTTCTGCCTTCCCTTCCTTGCCAAAAGCTCTTTGCCCCTTCTCTCTGCCCATCAAATTCACACCCATACTTTGGACCCAGTCTGAATTCTACCTCCTTGAGGAAAACTTTCCAGATCATACGAACCTGAGGAACTCACAGCCTGTTCTAAGCCTCTTTAGAACTTATTGTCAATAACACTTATTTGACACTTCATCACCTACCATTATGTAGAGATCTCAAACTGGTGGCTGGTGGGTGAAATAATGCTCACAGATATGTTTTACTTAGTCTGTATTATGGTTTGTTTATGTTTTTAATTATTTGTTAACATGTAATAATCAATAGTCTTTCCATACAATTAGGATTGCTGGCTTCTTTTGAAAAACAGAAAAATCTGACCATACTGGCACTATATTCTTATAGGATGGTAGTTAGCTGGACTGAGGTGACAGCTTCCCCTTTAGATGGAGCATGTGCTTTCCAGCTCACCATACTATTTACTGTCTTACTCCAGCTTCTTTCATTCATTTATAGTACTTGCTCAATTCCTGCGGACTTTTGAGTTATCTGAAATTCTGTAATATTTCATGATTGCCTAAATTTCCAACTGTGTTTCAGTCTTTTGTAGGAAAGAAACTTTTGAATTTATTTT
>NW_006922504.1:517339-519813 GCF_000298275.1 Orycteropus afer afer | reverse complement strand
AGTGTGTACCATATGCCTAGCTCAATCTCAGATGCCCCATAATGTCTTTGTGAGATAAATTGTATTATTCCCACATTACAGATGAGGAAATTCAGGCTCAGAGAGCATATGCCATAGGGCTAGCAATGTAGATTTGGTAGTATCTGGGTAAGTTTCAAAGCTTTTGTTCAATAAGGAAGTTTTCCTAAACTCTGATGGTGGAAGCAGAGGAGACTGTACCTGGGGCTCTCTGGTAATTTCTCTGTAAACTCTGTGAGTTACTTTGTTTAAATAGAGACTGAATGTTTATTAAATGCCCATTCTATATTTGGAACTTAGTAAATAACTCTGAGCTTATTCTTGGACTATCAGCAATTCTGGGCATGCTGGGCTCCCCACTGAAAAGATGATAGAAGGTAGGTTGAGCCTAATTGTTAATGAGATTCTGAGTCCATTTGATATATCACTTTCAATTGACAGAGGCACCCGTTGATTCCCTTGTCCATTGGCCAGGATTCATCAGGCACACCATGAACTGTTGCCACAGGCAGTGACCAGGGAACAGGCAATGACCAGGAGTCCAGGCTCCAGCTGTGGCTGCAGCAGGGCTACACATTCCCTGTCTCCTGCTGATTTCCAGAAAGGAAAGGGGGCAATCAAACCTTGCTTCAGGAGTTGGGAGGGGACTGCAGAAAAGGAGCTGAGTGCTACTTCTTGTTTGGGAGTTATAAATAAATCCACCTGGAAGTGTTTGGGACAGATGCTGGCACCTGCAATTCAGTCTATGTGGCATATATTTCCATTCACACCATACTTTCTGGTCCCAGGGGACTGTCTGATTGAGCCTGTGTTTGCTCCAGCTGAGCTTGGCAGTAAGCTCTTAGGCCCCAATTCTGCTCTATACCCCCTAGCCTAACCCTCTTCTCCTCCCAGCCCAACTCCAGGAAGAGAATGTCTGAGGAAATGTTTTTGAGAAGTCTCAAATGCTATTCAAGTGATGGGTGAATGAATGAATGATGATATTTCAATTTAGCTTTTAACTTGTAGTAAGTTCTTACAGTGTAGTAAATTACATGATATGGCTTTTCTAGCCATAATATTTGTAGCTCCCACTTTGCCATGAGTAACTGAGTAGTTGCTTGTTAAAGTCATCCACCTGGAGCAACACAAAACAATCTTCTGGGAAGTTTGCTCTCTCTCGGGTGTATACAATTCTGATGATGGGATTGGTTACTTTGGCCAGTCTCCCAGGCTCAAAAGAAGCCCTTCTAGAGGCAGAAGGAATCTCTCTGACTGCCAACTAAGAAAGACATGCTGTTGAGAGAAATGTGCTGCTGAGAGATGTGAGAGAGACACACTGCTGAGAGAGAGAGACAAGAGGCATGTACAACTGAGAGAGAGATGTGCTACTGAGAGAAACTGAGAGAGATTGTTGGCTGAGAGAGACTGAGCATGTTCCAGAACTTGAATTGTAGTCTGTTGCTTCCCTAATAAACCTCATAATCTGTGAGTTCTGTGTGGCCACTGCAGTGAATTACCAAACTCAGCAGAGAGGTGGTGGGTACTGTGGGAGGAACAGTTGGTGTCAAGATTAATAAGAGGGCTGGAGGGTGGTGGCATGTCTCTCTTCATAGGTGCAGGCATTGGGCTGCTGATGGTGATTCTGTTGTCCTCTTGTGTAGTTAGAGGAAGTCAGAAGAGGCTGCCTCTTGTCCCTTTAGCAGTTGGTATCAGAAATGGGATTCGTTGCAGTGGCTCCAGACTCATAGAAGCATGGATTTTGTAAAAGAAAGAAGGAAGGGGCCTGGGAAGTGAAATTGTGGATTCTTAGATGGTGACTTTGGTTGGTGTTACCTATTAAAGGAGATAATTGATGCAGAGGCAAGGGCTTTTGGTTACACCTAGCCAAAGGCCCAAGGCCATATACATAGAATAGGAAGATGATCAAGGTGAAAAGATGAAACTGGAATGTCTTAAAATGGATTATGTGTTTCGGATTATGTGTTTATGTGAATGTACTATGGGTACTGAATGTTCTCTCACATACTTGTATGTTAGAAATGATTATGGGATATGGATAACAGAGAGCGTAAGTCTGCCTTCAACCAATATTTGATTGAATATGTTTAAGGGGGAAATAGAATTTGCCCAGAAGAAACACAGGCTTTTGTTTCAAGCCCTGTGTGTAGAGTATTAGGGGCTTAGGTAGAAAACCTGAGCCGCAGCCAGAACTACTGAGAGAACAGAAGATTTGCATTTGAAGAAAAGACCTAAAGAGAAAAAACTGACTGTTTGGCTTTTTGAACTTCAAGCAAGCAGATAGCCGTTGGGTGCATCAAGGCAGGAAAGTCATGGTCCATGAGAGAAACCCATTCCAAGATTCGAAGTTAAAGGAAGCCAGCAAGTAGTAGGCTTGTATGCTGCTTGCTTGTGATCACCTGGGTCCACTTGAGTGGCAATGGGGGAGGTGCAGCAATGAAGAAACAGTCTGAGTT
>NW_006922504.1:513434-517067 GCF_000298275.1 Orycteropus afer afer | reverse complement strand
TTGCACTGGGTTGGACTTTGCTTGTTTATGGATGCAGATGCCCAACGTTTCCAAGCAGAACAGAAGATTCTCCAGAGAAAAAGGAACATGCTTGCCTCCTCAGAGTACTAGTTTGGTAAGGATGAGCAAATTAGAAATTGGCTATCTAAAATGGGGGGTAGATAAAGACATGAAGTGACTGGCTTATACGCATTCATGGATGTGGTTATTCTCAAACTGATGGTGAAGGGGATGTTAATTTTTGAAATATAAAAGGGATAATGGCTAGGAAAGCCAGAGGGTGGCCTGCGGTGTAGTAAATTACATGATATGGCTTTTTTAGCCATAGTATTTGTAGCTCCCGCTTTGCCATGAGTAACTGAGTAGCTGCTTGTTAAAATCATCCCCATGGAACAACACAAAGCAGTCTTCTGGGAAGTTTGCTCTCTCTTATGATGTTGGGATCGGTTAGTTTGGCCAGCCTGCCAGGCTCAAAAGGAGCCCTCCTAGAGGCAGAAGGAGTCTCTGACTGCTGGCTGAGAAAGACATGCCACTGAGAGAAGCACACTTCTGAAGGATGTGAGAGGGACACTCTCATGAGAGAGAGAGATGGGAGAGACACACAGCTGAGAGAGAGATGTGCTACTGAGATACAGAGAGACTGTCAGCTGAGAGACGGCTAGCAGAGAGAGACTGAGCATGTTTCTGAACTTGAATTGTAGCCTGTTGCTTCCCTAATAGGCCCCATAATGTGTGTGAGTTCTGTGTGGCCACTGCAGTGAATTATTGAACCCAGCAGAGAGGTGGTGGGTGCCATGGGAGGAATGGTTGCTGTCAAGGTTAGTAAGAGAGCTGGATGGTGGTAGCATGTTTGGCCTCATAAGAGCAAGCATTGGGCTGCTGATGGTTATTCTGTTGTCCTCTTGTGTAGTTAGTGGAAGTCAGAAGATGCTGTCTCTTTGCCCCTTTAGTAGTTTCCCTTACTAGAAAGGAGCTGCAATGTAGTTAAGAAAGGTGATTCTTCACTTTTATCCTCCATCTAAGAATTTATTGCCTTTACCTCTACCCAGCTAAGGTTGGCTAAGGTATAAAGGCACTGCCCAAGTCTTGTTTATCTTTCTATTCACAGAACCAAGAGTAATTCTCCATATGTGTTGATTAAATGAAGAGCTGAATCAATTTAGTAATGTAACAAACATCTATTGCTCACTTTCTATGTCCTGTGTACTCTGCTATATGCTGAGAACCCAGTAGAAAACAAAATAGACATAGTCCTTACCCTCACTGAACTCATGGTCACAGTGTATCTCAATGACAATCCTATTGGTATTGAGGATGAGATTCTTTGCAGTGTGTTACTCTCTTTTGCATTGTAGGATGTTTAACATCCTGACTCCCTGACACTAAAGGCCAGTAGGGTCCTGGAGTTATTGTGGCAACCAAAAATACCTCAACATGTTTCCAAGCACTTCCAGGGGATGGGAGGACCCACCTTTATCTGAGGGCCACTTCTGAGGACTTGACAGTGAATGAGTGAAAGAAGCCCATCTCCAAGGTGTGAACATGTTGAATTCATTAAATTCACATATAATTCTTTAAGTTCACATATATTCTTTAAGTTCACATATTGGTGTTTTAGAACCGGAAAATCATGTTTCCCCTAGAAAGGTATAAAATGAGCATTCAGTTGCTGAGCTAGGCCACAGAAGCAGGTAATGTAGTTGACTTGAGGCTGAAGTGGCAGGCACCATGATAGCAGTTCTGAACATGCTGACAATATGATTACTTGGAAATGCCCAGAAAGAAGCCAGAATCTGGACCCAGGGGCAAATGAGAGGTCAGATCTCATGATATAGATTTGGAGTACATCCACATTGAGGTGAGAGAATTTAGGCTCAAGATCCAAGATAGAAAGTGTTGGGAAAGGCAAAGAATGAATCCAGGATAAAGGCCAGGGCTAGAGGAAGTAGGTGCCATAGTTATCTATTCTCTGCCCCTTCATTTCCATTCCCATAGTCAACACCCTAGTTTAGGGCCTCAACTTGTGCTAGGACCATTGGAGTAGTCTCCTAATTGGCCTCCTTTCTTCTGGTCACTCTGTCTTCTGGAATATCTTCTTAAAATGTGCCTTTCATTATGTCACTTCCTAACAGTCACCAAGTCCAAAATCCTGAGCCTTACATTCCAACCTTCCTGCAGTCCAGCTTCTTCTTAGCTTGGTAGACCTTTAATGATCTGGTTCCAGATTCTCCTTTCAATGCTCATTGTTTGACCATCTCCAAACTTTACCCTCTGGCTACACAGAGCTCCAAACACACACTGTCCTTTACTCCTCCATGCCATCTACTCCCCAGGGATGCCCTTTGACCTTCTCTCTATTTGGAAAAATAGCACTCAGGCTTCAAGACCCAGTTCCAATTTCCTCTCCTTGGTAAAGTTTTCCCACCTCTGTGCCCTCTCCAGGTCTTCATATACACCATGGAGTTGTGTGTGTTTCCCACTAGACTGGGAGTTCTCTGAGGGCAGTGACCATGCCTCATCCTGCTTTTTAATCCCATTACCCAACCCAATATGAATGAATGGGAAAGTGGGATTGGGGATGGGCTGATAGGACACAGCAAAGAGGAAATGGAATGCTTTCCCCCAAGCCTGATCATGGGTCTGCTTGAGCCACTTTTAACTGCTCTCTCCTTATAATTACTGTTTTTGAATGAGGGGTCGATAAAGAGCTAGGGAAGAGAAAGAAAAAAACAGAGAGCCAAGACAAGGGACAGGGATGCATTATGGAAAAGAGAGGAAGAGTTGAAAGTGTGAGAAGAGAAAGAGGATGGAGAGCAAAGACCTATATTAACAGTTTACATACATAAGGGATCCAAGTAACCTGGAATGAAGTATGAAAAGATCTGGGATTCTGGAAATGAAAGTAGTTACTTAGGCTGAATACACAATTAATAGAGTTAGTGCACTTCAGTGCCAAGATGTACATGGAACCTTGTCCTGCTGGGATCAAATACTAGCTACCCAGGGTGCCCTTTTAGTAAAAAGCAAAAGAAAGTATTGTCTTGTAAGAGCTGGATAATTTTTCAGAGAGTTCTTCTTAAGGACACCAGGGGTCCCTGGACCCCATAGCTTCCCCATGCCACAGGGCTGGATCTCACCAAAGTAAAGTGGGCATGAGAAGAGAACCTACATGTTCCAAAAAGTATTGAATATCGACCTGGGGTAGGTATTCTGTATGTGGGTCTTTCTACCATTGGGCTGAGAGTTAATCAATGTAAGTGAGTCCATTTCTAGGCTCTAAGAGTAACCCAGGGCCATGGTCCTAAGGGTTCCACCAATCTCTATCTGACCAGTAATTCTGGTCTTTTTTGTGTTTTTTAATTTTGTTCCACATTTTTCCTCCCACTCTATCCAGGATCTCCAGGTTTGATCCCTGTCCGACTGGTTGGCATTGGTAGCCGGGCACCATCTAATTCTTCTGATCTCAGGTTGTGGAGGCTGAGGTCCTCGTGGTCCATCTTATCTTTGGACTAATTCTTTCCAGATGACTTTAATTTTCTTCATTTTTCTTTGCTCCGTCTGAGAGGAGACCAGTAGTTGCATCTTAGATGGCCACTCGAAACTTTTTAGACCCTAGTCGCACCGAAAGCACAA
>NW_006922504.1:503815-511004 GCF_000298275.1 Orycteropus afer afer | reverse complement strand
AAAAAGTATTACATCATCAAAAAAAAAAAAAAAAAAAATTGGAATTCTGGAAATTGGAATTCAATGCAGGTCATCCCCTTCTCTTCATGAGTGGACCAAGACTTGGAAGTTGGCAGCAATTTTCTCTCCAGTCTTGCTGACTTTGGCTGTGGGGCTAATCTCTTTGGATTTATTTATTTGAACATAAACAAAATATCATCAGTATTTCCAGGCTTTGGAATGAGCCTTCAGAATCCTGTACTGTTCTTTAGTTTCCAACTGGGTGGAGGGGGGCAATGATGGGGAGAGAGGGTAGGTTCACAAATATGAACCTGAGGATTAAAAATTATGCACCAAAAAAATACTTTTGTTCCCAATAGTTACTTCAAGCTGGATGCTTTTAGCCTATGGAACCAGGCTTTCTGTTTTCTCTTCCCTTTCAATCATCTGTGTATTGTTGATTGCCTATGATTGCAGGCAAATTAGAAATTCTTATAAAAAAATTCTTTATCAAAATAATGGTACCTTTGAGATAGTGCCTATACTGTGTCCTAACAGCCTCTGTGAACTATATCTTTATCTGCTCAGTGGTTGATGATTTCTGTAATAGTGAGCAGAGGACAGGAGGTTTGGACAGGGCAGATTGTGACCAATGTTTCCCAGAGTTCTGATGGACTGGTTGAGCCAACTTATGAAATAGTCAATAGAGGTAGAATGGCTGGAGCCAATTAGGTGTCCATAGCAAGGGATCAAATGGCACCCAGCACCACCCATGATGGTGATAGTTTTATGGAATTGGGGATAGTTTGAGAGCCCCTAGGACTGGAATCAGAGTTGTATGTCCCACCGAAGTGTTAGAGTATTAGGATCATCATGCTGCAGCCAGGGCTTTCCGAAATTTTGCTGAATAACAAGAGTTTTCAGTGATACACAATGACATACAGCAAATAAGCCTCTAGTCTCGAGGTCTGGCATTTTTCTATGGTCATTTTAATTGAACAGGATCCTTCTGCAGCACTTTCAAAATCTATTCAGGACCTGGCCAAGTCTCACCACCTTCACTGCTACCATCCTAGTCCACTACCCTTTCTTGCCTAGAATATTGTAGTAGCCCTCTAACTAGTCTCTCAAAGTGATGCTGCTAAAACATAGTCTGATAATGCTAATCTTCTGCTCAACACCCTCCCATTGCTCCCCATCTCACCAAATTAAAAGGAAGAGTCAACAGAGGTAGAATGGCCAAACGCTTTATGGTAGCCTACAAGGCCCTACATAATCTGCTCCCCTCTAGTTCTTTGACATTATCTCCCACTAATCCCTCCATCATTGCACATTAGCCTCCTGATTGTTCTTTTAGCTTGCCAGGCACATTCAGGCTTTTTACTTACTTTTCCTCCTGCCTGGAATGTTTTTCCCCAGTATATTATTCAGGATCCTGGGAGACTGGCAAAGGGTTGCTTTTTATTATTATTACTATTATTTGTTATTGTGCTTTGGGTACAAATTTACAGAGTGCAATTTGTTTTACATTCAACAGTTTGTGTACATTTGGTTTCACTCCCTGATTACCATCCCCAACCCTAACCCACTCTCCTCCTCTCCCTTCCTTGTGACCCGCCCATCTCTATGCCTTTCTTCATTATGCACTCTTGTCTGTCCAGCTTTTCCTCCATGTGAATGCTGCCCCTCTGATGCCCCATGGCCGATTGCTCCAAGGGGTGTATCTCCGTCAAGTAGGTGGGTGCATCACCCTGGGTTGGGTATTCTGCATGTAAGTCTTACTAATGGTGGGCTGAGAGCCAGCCCTTGGGAGTGAGTCTTATCACAGGCCCAAAGTGTATCCTTGGGGGGTCCCACCAGACTCCATCCCACCAGTAATTCTGGTTGTTATTGTGTTTTTGAATGAATTTTGTTCCACGTTTTTCCTCCCACTCTATCCAGGATCTCCAGTTTTGATCCCTTCCTGAGTGTTTGACATTGGTAGCCAGGCATCATCTAGTTCTGGTCTCGAGGTCCATCACATCCTAGGGCTGATTGTTTCTAAATGCCTTTGGTTTTCTTCACTCTTCTTTGCTTCAGAAGAGAGGAGACCGTTAGGAGCATCTTAGATGGCCACTCAAAAGATTTTAAGACCCCAATAGCTACTCACCAAAGTAGGTTATGGAACAAAATTTTTATGTGTTATGTTGTGCCAATTGAGTGTGTTGTTGTTGTTAGTTGCCGTTGTGTCATCTCCAATTCATAGCAATCCTATGCACAGCAGAATGAAATACTGCCTGGTACTGTGCCAGCCTTGCAATCCCTGCTATACCTGAGCCCATCATTGTAACCACTGTGTCTGTCCATCTCATTGAGGTCCTTCCCCTTTTTCATTGACCCTCCACTTTAACAAGCATGATATCCTTCTTCAGGGGATGGTTCTTTCTTACAACGTGACCAAAGTAGGTGAGACAAAATTTGGCCATTCTCACTTCCAAGGAGCAGTCCAGCTGCTTAGCATTCTTCTCCAGCACCACAACTCAAAAACATCAACTCTTCTTTGGTCTTCCTTATTCATTGTCCAGCATAACAGGCAATTGAAAATACCATGGCTTGGGCTAGGCACACCTTAGTCTTCAAGGAGACATCTTTTCTCTTCAACACTTGAAAAAGGTTTTTGCAAGAATTTGCACAGTGCAATACGTCATCTGACATCTGGACTGCTGCTCTCATTGGTGTTGATTGTAGAACCAAGTAATATAAAGTCCTTGACAACTTCAATCTTTTCTCCATCCATCGTGAAGCTGTTCATTGGACCAGTTGTGAGGATTTTCATTTTCTTTGTGTTGAGATGTAATCCATACTGCAGACTGTATCCCTTAATCTTCATCAGTAAGTGCTTCGAGTCATCCTCACTTCCAGCAAGCAAAGTTGTGTCATCTGTGTATCACAGGTTGTTAATGAATCTTCTTCCAATTCTGATGTCACATTCTTCTTCATATAATCCAGCTTCTCAGATTATTTGCTCAGCATACAAGTCGAATAAGTATGATGAAAGAATAAGCCCTGACACACTTCTTTCCTGATTTTGAACCATGCAATATCCCTTTGTTCTGTTTGAACAACACCTTCCTGATCTATGTACAGGTTCCTCATGAGTACAATCAAATGTTCTGGAATTACCATTCTTCTCAATGTTATCCATAATTGGTTATGATCCACACAATCGAATGTTTTAGCATAGTAAACAAAACATAAGTAAACATCTTTCTGCTTTGCTTTCAGCTAAGATCCATCTGACATCAGCAATAATATCCCTTGTTCCACGTCCTCTTCTGAATCCAGCTTGCATTTCTGGAAGCTCTATTTCAATAAACTGCTGCAACTGTTTTTGAATTATCTTCTGTAAGATTTTACTTGCATGTGATATTAATGATATTGTTCAATAATTTCCACATTTTGTGGGATCAGCTTTCTTTGGAATGGGTGCAAATATGGATCTCTTCCAATCAATTGGCCAGGTAGCTGTCTTCCAAATCTCTTAGCATAGTCGAGTGAGTGCCTCCAGCGCAACATCCATTTGTTGAAACATCTCAATGGGTATTTCATGAATTCTTGGAGCCTTGTTCTTTGCCAATTCCTTCAGTGCAGTTTCAACTTCTTCCTTCGATATCATTGGTTCTTGATCATATGCCACCTCCTGAAATGGATGAACATCGACCAATTCTTTTTGGTACAGTGACTCTGTGTATTCCTTCCATTTTCTTTTGGTGCTTCCTGCATCATTCAATATTTTGCCCATAGAATCTTTCAGTATTGCAACTTAAGGCTTATATTGTTTCCTCAGTTCTTTCAGCTTGAGAAAAGCTGAGCGTGTTCTTCCCTTTTGGTTTTCAAACTCCAGGTCTTTGCACATTTCATTATAGTAATTGGCTTTGTCTTCTCGAGCTGCTCTTTGAAATCTTCTGTTCAACTCTATTATCTTGTCATTTCTTCCATTTGCTTTAGCTACTCTCCACTCAAAGGTAAGTTTCAGAGTTTCTTCTGACACCTATTTTGGTCTTTTCTTCCTTTGCTGTCTTTTTAATGACCTCTTGCTTTCTTCATGGATGATATTCTTGATGTCATCCCACAATTCCTCTGGTTTTCAGTCATTGGTGTTCAATGCATCAAATCTATTCTTTAGATGGTCTCTAAATTCAGGAGGAATATTATCAAGGTCATATTTTGGCTCTTGTGGACTTATTTTAATTGTCTTCAACTTCTACTTGAACATGCATACGAGCAGTTGATAGTCTGTTCCACAATGAACTCTTCACCTTGTATTGGCCGAAGATATTGAACTTCTCCATCACCTCTTGTCACAGATGTAGTCAGTCTGATTTCTGTGTATTCCATCTGGTGAAGTCCACGTGTAGAGCTGTTGCTTATGTTGTTGAAGAAAGGTATTTGCAATGAATAAGTCGTTGATCTTGCAAAGTTCTATCATGCGATAGAGCCTGGTGTTCTCTAGTACTGTGGTCCTGAGTTGGTCGACCCAGTGGTTCTCTTTCCCAAGGTGTTTGGCTGTCTCTGAAGGTTTACTCCAAGTCTGTCTTCTGTTGCTTCTGTAATGATTGTGGTTATTTTGTATCTCTAGTATCTGTGCAAGATTATCTTCAGCTGAATCTATCACTAGTCTACAGTATATTTCTGTTCACTGACCTGAAAGTGTTGCTTTAAGGAGAAGGCTACCTGACAGGAGCTGTGGTCTTTGATAGAGAGATGCAACCAATCTGTTGTGACCCTGACAGGGGGAGCTGATGAATAAATACACTAGTCTCACTTTTGTTTTCCTCTTGATCTCTTTGCAGGTGCCTCCCATTGGTCAAACTTAACCCGAAGCCAGCGGTCAAGAGAACTTGTTGATGCAGTCCATACAGGTCAGCCTGCCAGACCACAAAGCTGGGTGGAGAAGGGTGGAAATTTGGAACAGCAAATGAAAAATATCCATAAACAGATATCCTCTTAGTTAACTCCCTCACTTCCTTCAGATCACCACTGAAATGTTCCTTTTCAGGGAGGTCTTCCCTTGCCATCATATCTAAAATTTTAATCCCCATACCCTCATGTTCTTCTTCTAAGCTACATATATATTTTTTCTTTGTAGCATTTAATACTACCTGGCATCTAGCATATAGCTTACTTACTTACCTTGTCTATTATTTGCTTCCCAGTAGAACAGGAACTCCATGAGGGCAGGGACTTTGCTTTGTTCACTGTTATTATTGGTGCCTAGAATAGTACCTGGCACATAGTAGATGTTCAATAAATATACGGTGAGTGACGGAATGATTGAATTAATGCACTATCAGGGCAACCCTAGAGTGAGGGTGCTCACAGCCAGGTACAGCTGGGTGTAGGTGTCCAATTGTTGTTCTTGCCTGCTATTCTTTCTCATTTTCCTCCAGAGAGTTTCAACCACTGCCAAGTTTTCAGGCTAGAGGATGGGGAGGCTTTTGTTGCCCCTCCCCCAGAATTGAAAGTTGAGTGACAGTTTGTTGACTTGAACTTTACAGAAAGAAACTGTTTCTGAATTGATTTACATGGACTGAGAAATGTGTGTTATTTAAGCTGGTGTCAGCAGCAGGGGGTAGATTCATGGTCACAGCGGCATCAGCCCTTCCAGACATACTTCCAAGCTTCAAAGGTAGCCTTGATTGCTAGTGGGTGTGTTTCCAAATTACAGGCTCAGGAACCACTTCCTTGAGAAATAAGCTCAAGGGCAAAGGGGCCATGAATTGAGTTCTCTGGCCAGAGTTAATGACATAGGGATAGGTCAGATCAGGGCAAAGCAAGACAGATCCAAATTCCCAGAATACTGTTTGTTGTGTCCAGGATATATATATATATTTTAATACAAATACACGTTCACAAATTATCATACAAATTCACATTTTCATTGTGAAAAAAGAATCAAACAATGCAGCTATAGTTAAAATCCATTTCCCTCTCTCAGTTCCTTGACAAAGATAACCACCTTTAGTAGTCTGGAGTACCCTCTTCCAAATCTTTTGCTACGTATAAATGTATACAAGATTGGTTTTGTGTGGGTATTTAAAAATAAATGGCATTACACTATATATACTAAACTACAAGTTGCTTTTTTTTTTACTTAATATATGTCTTGGAAACTTTTTTTTTGTATATTTGGGCACATGGATCTAAATAATATTTTTTAATTAAACCTTATTTTAAGATAATTGTAGATTCACATGCAGTTGGAAAAAATAATACTGAGCGATCCTGTGTACCCTACACTCAGTTTTCCTAAATGATAACCACTTGCAAAACTAATACAATATCACAACCAGAATATTGACGTTGACACAATCAAAATACAAAATATTTCCATCACCATAAGGATCCCTCATATTATCCTTTTATAGCCACATCCACTTCTCTCCCACTCTCACCTCCTTCTTAACCATTAGCAACCACTAATCTGTTCTACATTTCTAACATTATGTCATTTAAATGTTATAAATATAACCATACAGTATGTAACTTCTATGATTAGCTTTTTTTTCCTAGTCATCTTAAATTTGTCTGGGGATTCATCCAGGTTGTTATGTGTAACAATAGTCAATTCCTTGTTATTGTGGAGTAGTATTCCATGTTATGGATGTTAAACCATTTGTCTATTGAAGGACAACTGGGATGTTTCCAGTTGGCACTATTACAAATAAAACTACTATGAACATTTTTGTGCAGGTTTTTATGTGGACATAGGTTTTCATTTCTCTGGGATAAAAGCACAAGAGAGCAATTGCTGAGTCATATGGCTCATGGTGACCCCATGTGTTACTTAGTAGAACTGCTGCATAGGGTTTTCTTGGCTGTAATCTTTATAGAAGCAGATCCCAAGGCCTTTCTTCCATGGCACTGCTGGGTGGGTTCAAACCACCAACCTTAAGTTAGCAGCTGATCACAAACTGCTTGCATCACCCGGGGACCTGCAAGAATTGACTCGAAGACAAGAAGTTTTGCTTTATTTTGTGGTAGTTGCAGAGTTCCTGGGTGGTGTAAACAATTAACATACTCAGCTATTAACTGAAAAGTCGGGGCTTTGAGTCCACCCAGAGGCACCTCAAAAGAAAGGCTTGGTAATCGACTTCCAAAAAATCAGCATTGAAAACCCTGTGGAGCACAGTTCTACTGAGACACATATGAGATACAGTGAATTGGAATC
>NW_006922504.1:501913-503715 GCF_000298275.1 Orycteropus afer afer | reverse complement strand
TTACCTTTTAAAGAAATTGCCAAAGTTTTTTGCAGAGTGGTTGTACTATTTTACATTCCCACCAGCAATATATGAATATGTAATTTATCAACATCCTTGATAGCATATGTCATTATTTTTTAGTCATCTGATAGGTGTGTAGTGATATCTCATTGTGTTTTAATTTACATTTGTCTAATGATTAATGATGGTGAACATCTTGACATGTGTTTATTTGCCATCTGATATCCTTTTCAGTGAATTACATTTTCTAATTGGATTATCCTTCCATTTATTTAGTTCTTCATTTTCTTTCAAGGAGCTCTTGTCGCTTAGTGGTTAGAGCATTTTGCTGCTAACCAAAAAGTCGGCAATTTGAACCCATCAACTGTTCCCGTGGGAGAAAGATGAAGCAATCTGCTTTCATAAAGATTTACAACCTTGGAAACCTTATGGGGCAGTTCTACTCTGTCCTATAGTGTCATTATAAGTCAAAATCAACTTGATGGCAGTGGATTTGTTTGGTTTTGTTACTTGCTTTCAGTAATGTATTATAGTTTTCAGTGTACAAATCACTTCCTTGGTTAAACTTATTCCTAGGTATTTTATTCCTAGTGTAAATGGTATTGTTTCCTTAATTTCCTTTTCTGATTACTTATTACTGATTGTGGTAGTTAAGATTTTGTGTCAATTTGGCTGGGCTGTGACTTTGAGTGGCTCAGCCGCTGGATGTAGTTATTCCCCATGAGACTGGACATTATGTAATTGCCTACAAGGTGGAATTTGCTGTGACTAATTAGGAACTCTGGTGGCATAGTGCCTAAGGCATTTGACTGCTAACCAGAAGGCTAGCAGTTCAAGCCCACCAGCCATTCCTCGTAAAGAAAGTTGGGCAACCTACTTCTGTAATGACACCACCTCAAAAACCCAAGGAGGGGTTGCTATGAGTCAGATCCAACTCAATGGCAGTGTATGCGTAGTTAATTAATTGAAAGAGTTACTTTCAGTGTGTGGCCTGATTCCAGTATATATAAGAAGCGTTCTGCATTTGGTTCAGTTTTCATTTCTGGTTCCTGGAGTTGAACCGTTTTCTGCCATGTTGCCTACTGATCTTGGGATTGTGCCAGTTTACCGCTAATCTTGAGCTAATCTTAATGAGTTAGGAGGAACCTCCAGCTCCAATGGGCCTGGAATAAGAGGCAGAGCTGAAGCCCAAGGTCAAGGGGCTTTCACCCAGGCTCTAGAGCCAGTGCTCTGAATTTGGAGTTCTGGCCTCCTAAACTGTAAAGTAATAAGTTCCTGCTTGTTAGAGCATTTGTGGTATTTTTGTTATAGTAGCCCTAGAGAACTAAGACACTGATGTATACAAACTTGATTGATTTTTGTGTGTTGTCTTTGTATACAGTCAGCTTGCTGAGTTCATTTATTAGCTCTAGTAACTGTCTTGAGGATTTTTTGAGGTCTTATATATATATATCCCCATGAAAAGGGATAGTTTTACTCCTACTTTTTCCTTCCCAATTTGGATACCTTTTATTTCTTTTTCTGCCTAATTGCTCTGGCTAAAAATTCTAGTACAATATTGAATAGCAGTGGTTACAGCAAACATCCATATCTTGTGCATGATCTTAAAGGGAAAGCTCTCAGTCTTTCTCCATTGAGTGTAGTGTTAACTGTGGATTTTTCATAAGTGCCCTTTATCAGTTTGAGGATTTTCTCTTCTATCTCTAGGTGTGTGTGTGTGTGTGTGTGTGTGTTTACCATGAAAGGATGCTGGATTTTGTCAAATGCCTTTTCTGCATCAGTTGAGGTGATCATATGGT
>NW_006922504.1:499685-501583 GCF_000298275.1 Orycteropus afer afer | reverse complement strand
GTGTATATATATATATATAATATATATATATAATCTCCCTGTGAAAAGGGGTAGTTTCTTCCTTCAATTCTGTAATTTTCTTTTTCATTTGGTGTCTTTATCCGGATTTGGTATCAGAGTAATGCTGGCCTCATACAATGAGTTAGGGATTGTTCACTCCTTTTCTGTTTAATGGAATTATTTAAAGACTGTGGCCACTTATCCTATAAATGTTTGGCATTAATTCCTCAGTGAAACCATCTGCTCCAAGAATATTTTTTCGGGGTTTTTGATTATTGATTCAATTTCTTATTATGAGTTTGTTGAGATCTTCTGTTTCTTCTTGAGTCAATATAGGAAGATAATATGTTTATAGGAATTTGTTCACTTCATCTAGGTTATGTAATTTGTTGGCATACAATTGTTCATAGTATTTGCTTTTGATCCTTTTATTCTATTTAGTTTTTAAACATCCTCATTTTCATTTCTAATTTTAAATGTTTACATCTTTTCCCTGATTTTGTCAAAGAACCATTAACTAAAGATTTGTTGATTTTACTCATCTTAAAAGAAAGAACTTCTGGTTTAATTGATTCTCTTTTTTCTTTTTCTATAATCTATTTCATTTATCTGTACTCTAATATTTGTTATTTCCTTCCTTCCAGTTGTTTTGTGTTTGGATTTCTCTTCTTTTTCTAGTTCTTCAAGTTGTAAAGTTATATTATTGACATGACAGTTTGTTCTTCTTTTTGAATGTAGGTGTTTACTGCTCAACTTTCTCTCCAAACATTGTCTTCACTGCATCCCATAAGTTTTCACATGCTGTGCTTTCATTTGCATTCAAAAACAAATATTTTCTGATTCCTTCTTGACTCCTTGGTTGTTTAATAGTTTACTTTTTTATTTCTACATATTTGTGTATTTTCCACTTTTCTTTCTGCTATTAATTTCTAGCTTCACTCCATTGTGGTCAGAGAAGATATTTTGTATGACTTCAGTCTTTTAAAAATTTATTTAGACTTGCTTTGTGACCTAACATGTGGTCTAGCCTAGAAAATGATCTGTATATACTGGAGAACAATATGTGTTTTCTTGTTGTTAGATGGTGTTATGGATTGAATTATGTTCCCCAAAATATGTCAATTTGGCTAGGCCATGATTCTCAGTATTATGTAACTATCCTCTTTTTGTTATCTGTTGTTATTATACTCTGTGTTGTGAATCTTAACCTCTATGATTTTAATGAGTAAGGATTAAAGACAGTTATGTTGAGGCAGGATGTAATCTACAGGATTAGGTTGTATCTTGAGTCAATCTTTTTTGAGATTTAAAAGATATTAAACAAGCAAGCTGAGAGGAGGGTCATGACTACCATCAAGAAAGAATACCCAGGAGCAAAGTACATCCTATGGGGCCCCTGTGCTGAGAACCTCCTAGACCCAGGGGAAGATTGATGTCAAGACACATTTAGCTTTCCAAGGAACTATGTGCCCACAGATGTTGAAAAGAGAGAAAGATTTTCCCCTAGAGCCAACAGAGAGAGCCTTCTCTTAGAGCTAGTGCCCTAAATTGGGACTTCTAGCATCCTGAACTGTGATTGAATAAATTTCTATTTGTTAAAGACATCCACTTGTGGTATTTCTGTGATAGCAGCACTAGATAACTAAGACAGATGGGATGCTCTCTATATATCTATTAGGTTTAGTTGGTTCCTAGTGTCATTAGTGAGATATGTGCAAAGACCTGGAGTTTGAAAAACAAAATGGAAGAATGCGCTCAGCATTTCTCAAGCTGAAAGAATTGAAGAAAAAATTTAAGCCTCAAGTTGCAATAGTGAGAGATTCTATGGGCAAAATATTGAACGATGCAGGAAACATCAAGAGAAGATGGCAGGAATACACAGAGTCACTGTACCAAAA
>NW_006922504.1:496743-498273 GCF_000298275.1 Orycteropus afer afer | reverse complement strand
TTGAAAGTGTACTATTAATGTCTCCAACTATTATTGTAAAACAGTTTACTTTCCCCTTCAATTATATGAGTCTTTTCTTCTTTATATATTTTGGGATTGTGTATGTGTTTGTGTGTGTACAATTGTTATATCTTCTTAGTGAATTGATGTTTTTATCATTATATAATGTCATTCTTTGTCTCTTATTACACATCCTGACTTAAATTTCATTTTGTCTGATATTAAAATCACCACCTCCACATTCTTTTGGTTTCTATTTGCATGGAATATGTTTTTATGTCCTTTCACTTTCAACCCATGATGTCTTTGGATCTAAGGTGTGCCTCTTGTAGGAAGCAAATGATTAGATCATATTTTTATTTATTTATTCATTTACATTCACTATAATTACAGATAGGAAAATACTTACTTCTGCCATTTTGTTATTTGGTTTTTGAGTATCTTATGCCTTCCTTGTCCCTTATTTCCTCTAATATTGCCAACTTTTGTGGAGTTTTTTGATATTTTGTAGAGAACAATATTTATTTCCTTCTTTCCTTTTTCATGTGTTTTTAAGATATTTTCTTTGTGGTACTGTGTCTATTACATTTAACATCTTACATTTATAAAAACCTGGATTAAGTTGAGTATATCACTTCAGTGATATACAAAAACTCTATACCTGTACTGTCTCCCACCTCCATTTATGCTTTCATTATCACCAATTACATGTTTATACATCATGTGCCCAATAAAATACATTTATACTTATTTTTATGCATTTGTCATTATAAAGCATGAAAGACATAAATACTAAAATTACCAATCAATAATGTCTTAAACTTGCCCTTGTACATGCCCCTGCAATTACCTTTAATGTAGATTCTTTTTTCCTTCATGTCTTGTTTTGAATTATTGTCTAGGTTTCTTTCTTTCTCATCTGAATGCTTTCCTTAGCATTTCTTGTAAGGCATGTATAAACCAGAAGCCAAACCCATTGCCATCGAGTTGATTCTGACTCATAGTGACCATCTATAAAGTTTCCAAAGCTGCAAATCTTTACAGAAGGAGATTGCCTCATCTTTCTCCCGTGGAGAAGCTGGTGGGTTAGAACTGCTGCCCTTTTGGTTAACAGCTCAATGTTTTAACCACAGCACCACTAGAACTCCTTGTAGGTATAGTGGTTACAAACTCTCTGAGTTTTTGTTCATCTTGATGTCTTAATTTTGTCCTTGTTCTTGAAGGACAGTTTTGCCAGATATAGTATTGTTGGTTGAAAGTTATTTTCTTTCAGCATTTTAAATATATTATTCAATTGCCTTCTGGCCTCCAAGGTTTACAAGCACTTAATCTTATTGAGATCCTTTCTATGTAACTATTTGCTTTTCTCTTGCAGCTTTCAGGATGCTCTCTTTGTCTTTAGTTTTGGAGAGCTTGATTTCAATGTATCTAAGTGTGGAGCTCTTTGGCTTTATGCTGCTTGGATTTATAGGTACATGTCCTGAATCAGAATTGGAAAATATTCTGCCAATATGCCTTCAAATATTCTTT
>NW_006922504.1:491855-496403 GCF_000298275.1 Orycteropus afer afer | reverse complement strand
TTATTTAGTTCTTTTAGTTATTTTTTCCCTTTAGTTATTTCAGTTGTTTAAATTGTTGTGTTATATTCTTCCAATTTGTTCATGTTCTGAGTTTCCATAAATGGATTTCTCTCCTTTCATCTCCTTCACTTGGATTGGCAATCTTTTCCAGCTTCTTTGTGTGTCTTGTGATTTTGTTGTTGAAGCAAGGACCTTTAAATATTGCAACGTGTTTGATTTCTCAATTCTCTTGAATATTCAGTGTTTTAAACAGTGCTGCTCTCTGCAAGACACTCTTAGGCAGGCTGAGCCTATAGATTTTGTTTACCATTTCCTCTCCCTCTTTGTGATAACTCTGTTTCAGTCCAGACCAAGATTTCTACACTTCAGTAGCTCCCAAACAGAACAGAGGACACATACAAATCAATTTATCCTCCAGGGAGTGCATTCCAGTCACCACTAATAATCAATACATCTTGATTGCATGTTTGGTCAATTTCAGACTGCAGAAGTTGGTAAAAAAAAAATTGTCACTTTCCTCATCTTTAGCTTTAGCAGTTGGTGTGTAACTTTGAATAATCATAGTATTAACTGGTCTTCTGTGTAGGTGTATGGATATTATCCTATCACTGACAGCATTGTACTTCAGGAGAGATCTTGAAACATTCTTTGTGATGATGAATGCAACTCCATTCCTCTTCAATTTGTCATTCCCAGCATAGTAGGTCATGTGATTGTCTGATTCAAAATGGTCATTACCAGTCCATTTCAGCTCACTAATGTCTAGGATATAGTCTTTATGAGTTCCATTTCATTTTTGACAACTTCCAATTTTCCTAGATTCCTACTTTGTACATTCCAAATTATGATTATTAATGGATGTTTGCAGCTGTTTCTTCCCATTTTGAGTCATACTTCATCAGGAAATGATGGTCCCAAAAGCTTTACTCCATCCACATCATTAAGGTTGACTTTACTGTGAGGAGGCAGCTCTTCTCCAGTTGTATTTTGAATGCCTTCCAACCTGAGGGGCTCATCTTTCAGCGTTATATCAAACAATGTTTCAAGGCTATTCATAAAGTTTTCCAGTACTATATAAGAGAGTGTTTCTCTGTTATTCATAAGGTTTTCACTGGCCAATTCTCAGTCTGTCTTAGTCTGGAAGCTCCTCTAAAAGCCATCCACCATGGGTAACCTTGCTGGTATTTGAAATACTGGTGGCATAGCTTCCAGCCTCACAGCAACAGGCAAGCCACCACAGTATGCAAACTGACAGATACTAGTAATTGGAAAATATGGCCTCGCTGATAGGAATAACACCAGAGAGGACATGTTAGAATTTTTTAACTCCAATGACTGAGTCATTGCAAACACTTTTTTCAACAACATAAAAGGCTGCTGGACCTCACCAGATGGAATACACAGGAATTAGATAGCCTATATCTATCTGTGGAAACAGGTAACGAAGAAGCTCAATACCTTCAGCTAAAACAAGTTGATTGTGGAACAGATCATCAATTGCTCATATGAAAGTTCAAGTGAAACTGAAGACAATTAAAACAAGATCCAAAATATGACCTTAATTATATCCCTCCTGAATTTAGAGACCATCTGAGGAATAGATTTGATGCATTGCACATCCATGACCAAAAACCAGAGGAATTGTGAGATGATATCAAGAACATCATCCATGAAGAAAGCAAAATATCATTGAAAAGACAGGAAATCAAGAAAAGACCAAAATGGATGTCAGAAGAGACTTGGAAACTTGTTCTTGGACAGAGAGTAGCTAAAGCAAATGGAAGGAATGACGTGAAAAAAGAGCTGAACTTTTTTTTCAAAAAGCAATTCAAGATGACAAAGTCAATTATTATAATGAAATGTGCAAATACCTGGAATTAGAAAACCAAAAGGGAGGAACACACTAGTCATTTCTTAAGATTAAGGAACTGAAGGAAACATTCAAGCTTTAGTTGCAATGTTATTGAAAGATTCTATGGGCAAAATAGGAGCTTGGGTGGCGTAGTGCCTAAGGCATTTGACTGCTAACCAAAAGGCTGGTGGTTCAAACCCACCAGCCACTCCTTGGAAGAAAGATTGGACAATCTATTTCCTAGAGATACCACCTTGGAAACCCAAGGAGGGGTCACTATGAGTCGGATCCAACTCAACAGCAGTGAATTTAATATTTTGGTTTGGATGGGCAAAATATTGAATGATGCAGGAAACATCAAAAGAAGATGGAAGAAATACACAGAGTTACTGTACCAAAAAGAATTGATCAATGTTTACCTATTTTAGGAGCAGTCATGTGATCAAGAACCACTGGTATTGAAGGAAGAAGTCCAAGCTGCACTGATGGAATTGGTGAAAAACAAGGCACCAAGATTTGACAGAATACACATGGAGATCTTTCAACAAATGGATGTTGTGCTAGAGGCACTTACTCGTCTCTGCTAAGAAAATTGGAAGACAGCTACCTGGCCAACTGACTGGAATGAATTCATATTTGTACCCATTCCAAAGAAAGGTGATTGAGCAGAATGTGGAAATTCTCAAACAACATCATTAAAATCACACATAAGTAAAATTTTGCTGAAGATAATTCAAAAATGGTTGCAACAGTACATCGACAGGGAACTTCCAGAAATGCAAGCTGGATTCAGAAGAGGACATAGAAGGAGGGATATTATCGCTGATATCAAATGGATCTTGGCTGAAAGCAAAAAATACCAGAAAGATGTTTACTTATGTTTTACTGACTATGCAAAGGTATTTGACTATGTGGGTCATAACAAATTATGGATAACATTGTGAAGAATAGGAATTCCAGAAGACTTAACTGTGCTCATAAGGAACCTGTACATAGACCAATAGGCTGTCATTCAAACAAAACAAGGGGATATTTCATGGTTTAAAATCAGGAAGAGAGTGTATCAGGGGTGTGTCCTTTCACCATACTTATTCAATCTGTATGCTGAGCAAATAGTCTGAGAAGCTGGACTACATGAAGAAGAGCATGACATCAGGATTTGAAAAAGACTCATTAACAACCTGTGATGTGCAGAAGACACGATCTTGCTTGCTGAAAGTGAAGATAACTTAACGCACTTACTGATGAAGATTAAAGACTACAGTCTTCAGTATGGATTACACCTCAACATAAAGAAAATGAAAATCCTCACAACTGGAACAACAAGCAGCATCATAATAAATGGAGAAAAGATTGAAGTTATCAAAGATTTCATATTACTTGGATCTACAACAACACCCATGGAAGCAGCAGTCAAGAAATCAAACGTCGTGTTGAACGGGCACATCTCCTGCAAAAGACTTCTTTTAAAGTGCTGAAGGGCAAAGACTTTGAAAACTAAGGTGTGCCTAACCAAAGCCAAGGTATTTTCAATTGCCTCATATACATGTGAAAGCTGGACAATTGGATAAGGAAGACTGAAGAAGAGTTGATGCTTTTGAGTTGTTGTGTTGGTGGAGAATAGTGAAAGTACCATGGACTGTCAGAAGAACAAACAAATCTGCCCTGGAAGAAGTGCAGCTGGAACGCTCTTTGGAAACAAAATTGTCCAGACTTCATCTCACTTACTTCAGTCATGTCAGAAGGGACCATTCCCTGGAGAAGGATATCATACTGGGTAAAGCAGAGGGTCAGCAAAAAAGGGGAGTACCCTCAAGCAGATAGATTGACACAGTGACTGCAACAATGGGCTCAGTATAACAAGAATCATGAGGGTGGCACATGACTGGGCAGTGTTTTATTCTGTTGTACATGAGGTCGCTGAGTCAGAGCCAACTCGATAGCACCTAACAAAAGCAACAACCAGAGTCCAGCCTTCAGTCTGGTTGCCACTCCTTCTTCTGCTTTGTGGGGGCCAAGTTTTAAGTCCTTCAGCAGCTCCCAAATTGGTCAGGAAACCCACCCTGAATGAATTGCCCTCTGAAGATCATTGTTCATTGCCCTACTCTGTTAGGGTCCACTTATCTTACAGCCAGACATTGAGGCCCTTCCTTGTGTTAAGCCAAGCCATGACAACTGGGACTGCAGCAGCCATCTGTCAACCATTCTGGAAGAGGAAGAGATGGGTACACCCTAAGTGGACAACCAGAGAGATCTGCCCTATTTATAATAAAGCCCAAACTTGGGGTCTTTCTCTGTGCACAAAGTGAGTTGTGTGTTGTCTGGGTGAGTGGATTCTACTGTAGTCTTCAATCTCTGTAGTGCCACAGCAAGGATAGGTAGGAGTAGGGGCAGTGGAAGAAACATTTTTCCCACCACAGAGATTCATTGTTGACTTGGATTCAACTACAGCTCCTTGTGGCTGTCCTCTACCAACCAATATAGAGTCCTTCAGAAATGAATAAAGTATATTGTTGTTGTTTTTCTTGTTGTATGTATGGAAAGATTTTGGAACTTAGACCTGCTTACACTGCCATGTTCCTAGAATCTTAACTTGACTTTCGTAAGGTGTAATACAGGTTGTGTTCATTTATTGAGATTGTTCTCACAAATTACCACAAACTTGGTGGTTGAAAACAATATAAATTTATTCTCTC
>NW_006922504.1:489312-490858 GCF_000298275.1 Orycteropus afer afer | reverse complement strand
TTAAATTTTGATGTGAATGTTTTCATTTGGAAGACAGCTACCTGGCTAACTGACTGGAAGAGATAGATATCTGTGCCCATTCCAAAGAAAGGTGACACAATATAATACAGAAGAATAATATTGTTAATATCACACACAAGAAAAATTTTGCTAAAGATAATTCAAAAATGGTTGTGACAGTATATTATCAGGGAACTTCCAGAAATGCAAGCTGGATTCAGAAGAGGACATAGAATGAGGGATATCATTGCTGATTTCAGATGTATCTTGGCTGAAAACATAGAATGCCAGAAAGATGTTTATTTGTGTTGTATTGACTATGCAAAGGCATTCAACTGTGTGGTTCATAATAAGGAAGACCAGTTAATATACTACTATTATTCAAATTTATGCACCAACTGCCAAACTAAAGACAAAGAAGTTGAAGATTTTTACCAACTTTTGCAGTTTGAAATTGACCGAACATGCAATCAAGATATGTTGATTGTTACTGGCGACTGGAATGCAAAAGTTGGAAACAAAGAAGTAGTTGGAAAATATAGCCTTGGTAACAGAAATGATGCTGGAGATCACATGATAGAATTTTGCAAGATGAATTACTTATTCATTGCAAATACATTTTTCAACATAAATGGCAGCTATACACATGAACTTCACCAGATGGAATACACAGGATTCAGATCTACTACATTTGTGGAAAAAGACAATGGAGAACCTCAATATCTACAGCCAAAACAAGGCCAGGAGCTGGCTGTGGAACAGATCATCAACTGCCCATATGCAATTTCAAGTTGAAGCTGAAGACAATTAAAACAAGTCCACAAGAGCCAAAATATTACCATGATCGTATCCCACCTGAATTTAGAGACTATAAAAAAAATAGATTTGATGCATTGAACATCCATGACCAAAAACCAGAGGAATTGTGGGATGACATCGAATATCATACATGAAGAAAGCAAAAGATCATTAAAAAGACAGGAAAATAAGAAAAGACCAAAACGGATGTCAGAAGAGACTCTGAAACTTGCCCTTAAATGGAAGGAATGACAAGATAAAAAAGTTGAACAGAAGATTTCAAAGAGCAGCTGGAGAATACAAAGTCAATTATTATAATGAAATGTGCAAAGATTTAGAGTTAGAAAACCAAAAGTAAAAACACACTCAGCATTTCTCAAGCTGAAAGAGCTGAAGAAAAAAATTCAAGCCTCAAGCTGCAATATCGAAAGATTTGATGGGCAAAATATTGAAGATGGGTGTTCTGGCAAGAAGACGGACTAGGTAGAAGAACTGCACAGAACCTCTTCAACAAAGAAAAGGAAAACCAATCACACAGACACAGAAGATAATCTTGGACACCTGAGCCTTGAAGGGAAGGATACAGAAGTGGTCTATACCCTAACTAGCAGAAGAATTTGCGTGAAAATACCAGAAAAGGAGACATACGGAGCTGTGGTCTGGCAGCGACCTGAGTGACCCTGATGGTACAGGTGGCTTGGAGATTCCCGAGTGGTGGTAGGACCTAAGAATTAACCAAAAAATCACC
>NW_006922504.1:473455-474072 GCF_000298275.1 Orycteropus afer afer | reverse complement strand
AAAAAATAGATAAATGAGGCAGAGTTGCAGCCCAAGTTGGAGGGTCTTCACCAAGCTCTTAGAGCTGGTACTTTGAACTCAGACTTCTAGCCTCCTAAACTGTAAGAGACTAAATCCCTGTTTGTTAAAGTCATCCACTTGTGGTATTCTTATTAGAGCAACACTAGAGAACCAAAACACACACCTTTTCTGATTTTAAGCCACACACCATCCCCTTGTTCTGTTCAAATGACTGTCTCTTGGTCTATGTACAGGTTGCACATGAGCACAATTAAGTGTTTAGAATTACCTTTCTTCACAATGTTATTTGTAATTCGTTATGGTCCACACAGTTGAAGGCCTTTGCATAGTCAATAAAACACAGGTAAACATCTTTTTGGTATTCTCTTCTTTTAGACCCATCTGACATCAGCAATGATACCCCTTATTCCATGTGCTCTTCTGAATCAAGCTTGAATTTCTGGTAGTTCTCTGTTGATGTCCTGCTGCAACCTTTTTTTTTTTTTTTCTGCCGCAAAATTTTACTTACATGCAATATTAATAATGTTGTTTGTTAATGTCTGCATTGTGTTGGATCACCTTTCTTTGGAAAGGGCACACATGTAAGCTTTTTGACA
>NW_006922504.1:470718-473064 GCF_000298275.1 Orycteropus afer afer | reverse complement strand
TTCTTTCCTGTCTTTTTAATGACCTTTTACTTTCTTCATGTATGATGTCCTTGATGTCATCCCACAACTCATCTGGTCCTCAGTCATTAGGCATCAAATTCATTCTTGAGATGGTCTCTAAATACAAGTGGGATATACTCAAGGTCTTAGTTTGGCTCTCATGGACTTTAATTTTCTTTAGCTTCAATTTGAATTTTCATATGAGCAACTGAGGGTGTGTTCCACAGTCAGCTACTAACCTTGTTCTGATTGATGATACTGAGCTTCTCCATCCCCTCTTTCCATGCATGTAGTCCATCTGATTCCTGTGTATTCCATGTGGTGGGGCCCAAGTGTAAAATCACTATTTATGTTGAAAAAAGGTATTTGCAATAAATAAGTCATTGCTCTTGCAAAATTCTCATGTGATCTCCTGTGCTGGTTCTGTCACTAAGGCCATATTTCCAACTACTGATCCTTCTTTGTTTCTAACTTTAGTGTCCCAATCACCAGTAATTATCAGTATATTTTGATTGCATATTTGATCAATTTCAGACTGCAGAAGTTGAAAAAATATTTTCAATTTCTTCCTCTTTGGCACTAGTGGTTGTTGCATGAATTTGAATCATAGTCATATTAACTGGTCTTCCTTGTAGGGATATGGATATTATTCTATCACTGGCAGTACTGTACATCAGAATAGATCTTGAATTGTTCTTTTTGATGATGAATGTGACACCATTCTTCTTCAACTTGTCATTCCCAGTATAGTAGACCATATGTTTGTACAATTCAAAATGGCTAATACCTGTCCATTTGCACTCACTAATGCCAAATATATCAATCTTTTTGCCTTCAATTTCATTTTTGACAACCTCCAATTTTCCTAGATTCATACTCAGTGTATTCCATGTTCCAATTATTAATGGATTTTGCGGCTGTTTCTCTTCATTTTAAGTCATGCCACATGAGCAAATGAAGTTCCAAAAATGTTTACTCCCTCCATGTCACTAAGGTTAACTGTATTTTGATGAGGTAATCTTTGCCCATTTGTATTTGAGTGCCTTCAAACCTGAGGATCTCATCTTCTGGCATTATATCAGACAATGTGTCACTGCTTTTCATAAATTTTTCATGGGCCAAGTTTTTTAGAAGCAGATTGTTGGGTCCTCTTTCCTAGTCCAAGTCTGGAAATTCCACTGAAATCTGTCCACCCTGGGTAACAGGTATTTGACATACCAGTGACAAAACTTTCAGCAACACACAAGCCACCACAGTACTACAAACTGACAGATAAGCAGTGGTCACTCCTACTGTTGTTGTTGTTATGTGCCATAGGGAAATTGGAACCCTTATCCATTGCTGCTGGGAATGCAAAAATAGTACAGCCATTGTGGACAACTGTGTGGCAGTTCCTCAAAAAACTAAAAATAATACTACCATTTGATCCAGCAATCCCACTGCTAGGAATATACCCAAAAGACCTGAAAGAAATGATAAAAACAGACTACATGTATACACCATTATTCATTGCAGCACTATTCACAATAGCCAAGAGGTGGAACAACCTAGATGTCCATCAAAGGATAAATCAAAACAAAAAATCACTGCCATCTAGTCGATTCCAATTCATAGTGACACCCTTTGGGTTTCCAAGGTGGTAAATCATAGTGCCTAAGGCACTTGACTGCTAACCAGAAGGCTGGCGGTTCAAACCCACCAGCCATTCCTCGGAAGGAAGGTTGGGCAATCTACTTCCATAGTGATACTGCCTCGGCAACCCAAGGAGGGGTCGCTATGAGTCGGGGCCGACTTGACGGCACATGAAAACAACAACAACATATCTTTATGGAAGTAGATTGCCCAGTCTTCCTTCTGTGGAGTGGCTGATGGGTTTGAACCACTAACCTTCTGGTTAGCAGTCAAATGCCTTAGGCACTACACCACGTTAATGGATAAATAGGTAAACAAAATGTGGTACATACATACAATGGAATACTACTTAGCCAGGAAGGGAAATGAAGCCTTGATACATGCTACAACATGGATGGTGACAGAAGACATTCTACTGAATAAAATGAGTCAATTGCAAAAGGACAAATATTGTATGACCTTACTTATGTATAAAGACAAAAATAGGTAAATGTGTAGAGACCAAAGTTTATTAGTGTTTTCCAGGGGTGAGAGGGAGGAGGAAATGGGAACTTTTTGCTTATGTTAAGCTGAGTTTCTGTTTATGGTGAGGGAACATTCATATTGATTAATGGTAATGGATGTACAGCCAATTAATGTAATAGAAGTCAATAAGCTGTACACCTGTAAATAGTTTAATTGGCAAATGTGGTGTTATATATGTATGTATGTATA
>NW_006922504.1:469910-470618 GCF_000298275.1 Orycteropus afer afer | reverse complement strand
CTGCTTATGTACAGTCAAACACCTCGAGGGATTTAGTTTTTTTACTTGGAGGTTTAGAGTCATGTTTTCATGAGACTCCCCAGTTAATTGACCTAGTATCATTTTTAGTGCCTCTGTTCTATCTCCCAGTTCATTGCATAGTGCCTGGGATCTTAAAAGTTTACAATCAGCCATTCAAAGTACAACAACTGGTCTCTATTCACTTTAAGCAATAGAGGAAAAAGGAGAGTTAAGAATAGGAGAATGAAAAGGAATGCTTCATATATTGCCTATATGAACAAACTCCTCCCTTTGCCATGAGACGAGAAGAACTAGATGGTGCCTGGCTGCCATTACTGAACATTTTGATCAAAGAACCTATAGAATAATCTTGACTAAAAGGTGGAAAAATGTGTAACAAAATTCCAAATTATCATGGAATCCAGAAATTCAGGAGCTGCATGAACCCCTGAAATTATTGCCCTGTGTTAATCTTTAAACCTTAAACCAAAGATATCCCCTGAAGTCTTTTTTAAACTAAATAATAGATTAGCTTAACTAGTAAAGAATGTTTGCCTTGAGCACTGGTGCACTATCTGTGTGGGATCAGAACGACAACACCAAGTTGAAAGGCTGGTAAGAAGCTTGGGGAAGCAGTGAGTTTATGTTAAGGAGGGTGAGCAATTCAGAAAAGCAGAATGATTGCACAATTTGAAGAATATAATAAAT
>NW_006922504.1:467347-469810 GCF_000298275.1 Orycteropus afer afer | reverse complement strand
AAATAGAATTTCTTCTGCTTTTTTTAAAAAAAAAATTATTATGATTTGGGTAAAAGTTTACAGAGCAATTTCATTTTTCATACAGCAGTTCATACATATTTTGTCTCATGATATTGACTGCAATTTCTCACAGTGCAACAGTTCTCTTCCCAATTCCTCCCTATAGTTATCTCTTCCCTGTGTCCTTCCCTCCCAAGCATTCCTGCCCCACAAGCAGTCTCCCTGTGCATACACTGCTCTTCTGTTGATGTCTCCAAGGAGTATATCAACCTGATGTAAACATTTAGTCCATATGCCGGTCTTTTATTTGGCTGGAAGCCACAAGAGTGAGTTCAATCTGAGACCTGAAGGGCAGCTAGAGGCCATAGTCTCAGGGGCTTTACCAGGCTCTATCAGACGAGCAGGGCTGGTCCTTTTTTTAAAATATAATTTTGAGTTTTGTTCCACATTGTTCTCCTACTCTATCCAGGATCTCCAACACAGATCCCCCTCCAGAATTTCTTCTGTTTCTTAAAATTAATATTTGTATGACATATTTTTCCCTGTTTTCATTCTCAACTGCCTATATCCTTATGTTTGAAGTGATTTTCTTGTAGACAACATACAGGTGAGTCATATTTAAATCCATTCTGCCATCTCTGTCTTTTAATTAGAGTCTCTTAATTGGAGTATTAATTGGAGTATCAATACCTTTGGCATTAAATGTAATTATTTGTATGTTATGGCTGAATTAGCTATTTTATATTTTTTCTGTTTATTCTTTCTGTTTTTCATTTCTCTGTTTTCTTTCTCCTGCCTTTCTGTGGGTTTCTTGAAGGGTTTTTTTTTGTTTTGTTTTGTTTTGTTTTGTTTTGTTTTAGAATGACATTGTAATTAAAAAGGAAGAAAGTGCTCAGCATTTCTCAATCTGAAAAAAGTGAAGAAAAAAATTTCAGCCTTGAGTTGCAATATTGAAGAATTCTATGGGGAAAATATTGCACAATGCTGGAAGCATCAAAAGAAGATGTAAGGAATGCACAGAGTCACTATACTAAAAAGAATTTGTCAATGTTCAACCATTTCAGGATGTAGTAAATGTACAAAAACTGATGGTACTGAAGGAAGATATACAAGCTGCACTGAAGGCATTGGCAAAAAACAAAACTCTAGGTATCAGTGGGATATCTCTTGAGATGTTTCAAGAAACAGATGCAATGCTGGAAGCACTCACTCCTCTATGCCAAGAAATGTGGAAGATAACTACCTGGCCAACCAACTAGAGGAGATCTATATTTGTGTCCATTCCAAAGAAAGGTGATCCAACACAATGTGGAAATTATTGAACAATATCATTAACATCACATGCAAGAAAATTTTTATGGAAGAAAATTCTAAAGTGATTGTGGCGTGCATTGACAAAGAACTGCCAGAAATTCAAGCTGGATTCAAAAGAGGATGTGGGATGAGGGATATCATTGCTGATGTGAGTTGGATCTTGGCTGAAAACAGAAAATACCAAAAAGTTGTTAACCTGTGTTTTATTGAGTAACCAAAGGCATTTGACTGTGTGGACAATATGGAACTTATCAACAACAACAGTATTGGTGTTTCAGGTTGCAGGCTTCTTCAGCTTCTAGTATGAGGTACATGAGGCCAAACAAAACCCCAGGGAACTCATCAGTGTGTCATTCCTTGGGGTCAGAGGTCCCTTGCTAGTGTACCACCTTCTCTTCATCTTTAAGGGTCTTTTCATATTTGTTTTGTATATATTGTTCATGGGTTTTATTTGTATTTAGTGGAAGCTGAAGTTCTAATTTATTCTTTTTAAATGTTATATAATATAGTAAAGTATGATTTTGTCACAATTTAATTATTCACCTACTGATAAAGTCATAGGTTGTTTCTAAATTTTGACAGCTACATACAGTACTTCAATAAACATCCATTCAATAAACATTTGTACAGGTGAAAGAGTGTCATGGATTGAATTGTGCCCTCCAAAAATATGTGCCAACTGGGCAAGGCCATGATTCTCAGTGGTTTGGCAGTTATGTAATGTGTAATGTAATGATGTGATGTGGTAGTTATGTAATGATCCCCCATGATGTGATCTGATGTGATAAGCCAATCATTTGTAAGATGATTAGGGTGAGATGCAATACCCTTAATCCCGTCACAGCCCTGATCCTAAGTAAAGGGAGTTTCCCTGGGGAACACCTTTAAACTTACAAGAGATAAAAGGAAAGAGAAGCGAGCAGAGAGAGGGGAACCTACTACCACTAAGACAGAAGAGCTGGGAATGAGCATCTTTTGGACAGAGGGACCAAGAGAAACACACAGAAAAAGGCTTTCCCTAGAGCTGGTGAATTTGGACTTCTATCCTCCTAAACTATCTCTGGTAGCATAGTGGCTAAAGCACTTGACTGCTAACCAGAAGGCTGGCGGTTCAAACCCACCAGCCACTCCTCGGAAGGAAGGTTGGGC
>NW_006922504.1:456548-466661 GCF_000298275.1 Orycteropus afer afer | reverse complement strand
ACAGTTCAAGGGGTGAAGTCTTGCCATCATCGCTTTTAAAGAGCATTTAGCTGTACTTCCTCCAAGACAGATTTGTTTGTTCTTGTAGCAGTCCATGGCACATTCAGTATTCTTCACCAACACCACAATTCAAATGAATCAATTCTTCTGCAGTCTTCCTTATTCATTGCCCAGGTTTCAGGTGCATATGAGGCTACCGAAAATACCATGGCTTGGGTAAGGTGCACCTTAGTCTTCAAAGTGACATCTTTGCTCTTTTAACACTTTAAAGAGGTCTTTTGCAGCAGATTTGCCCAATGCAATATGTGGTTTGATTTCTTGACTGCTGCTTCCATTGGCATTGATTGTGGATTCAAGTAAAATTAAATCCTTGACAACTTCAATCTTTTTTCCATTTGTCATAATGTTGCTTATTGGTTCAGTTGTAAGGATTTTTATTTTCTTCATGTTGAGGAAGTAATCCATACTTCTGTGGAAGGAAGATGGGGCAATCTACTTCCATAAAGATTTACTGCCTCAGAAACCCAACGAGGGTCACTATGAGTAGGAATCGACTCTATGGCAGTGGATTTTTGGGTTTTAATCCATACTGAAGGCTGTAGTTTTTTATTTTCACTAGTAAATGCTTCATGTCTTCTTCACTTTCAGCAAGCAAGGTTGTGTCATCTGTATATCTCAGGTTGTTATTGAGCCTTCCTCCAATCCTGATGCCAAGTTCTTCTTCATATAGTCCAGGTTCTCCTGTTACCACCCTACAACAAACTGGTGGAGCAGTGATGGTGGATATATTAATAGATGTTGCCAAATTCCTATCCGTATGGCTGTACTCATACACAATAGTGTATGAGAGTTAACTGTTTTGTTCACTTTCTTGCCAATATTTGATATAATTAAACTTTTAATTACCAACGTGATGAGTGAAAGATGGTATCCAACAATTGTTTTCATTTGCTTACCCTTAATTACTAGAAGTTGAGCATCTTTTCATATGTGCACTGGCCATTTATAACTCTTTTTGAATTATCTATTCATATATGTTACACACATTTCTTTTGAGTTGTGTGCCTTTGATATTTACAGAAATTCTGTATATATTTTGATTATTAATCCTCTAACATATACCTTGCAAATGATGTTTCTCCCATTTAATCATTTATCTTTTGACATTATTGATTCTTTTTTCAAAGAAAAGAATTATGTAAATTCAAAGTTATCAACTGTTCCCTCCTGACTTTTGTGCTGTGTGTATGTGTGTGTTGTTTAAAAAGTCTTTCTCTACCCCAAAGTCACAGTCATAAACATACACTTCTACACTTTTCCCAATGTGGTAATAGGTCTAAATTTTTACATATAGTTCTTTGTACTATCTAGAATGTGTATGTGTGTGTGTGTGTGTGTGAGAGAGAGAGAGAGAGAGAGAGAGTGTTTATAGTATAAAGTACAGATCTAATTTACTTTATTCAAATGGGAAATCAGTAGTTCCAATGTTATTTATTGAATAGTCCATTCTTTTGCCACTGGGTTATGTATGTCACTTTTATGATTTATTTAACATATTTACATTGGTTTGTTTGGAGGCTCTGCTCTCTTTCACTCATTTACTTGTCTATTTCTATGCCAACACTATACCCTATCAATTATGATTAAAAAGTTATAAAAGAACACCTTGTATATTAAATCAATCTTAATTTTACATTGTTTCCTAAAATTGTTTTTGCTCTTGTATGTATTCTCTCCTGTGAATATTTGATTAGGAAAGCAATGAGTTTATAGATTAATTAGGGATAAATGATATCTGTTCTTTTTCTCCTTAACAAAGAACCCTGGGACCCTCATGAAAGATGTTTAAAGGCTAAAGAGCCCACATGACCACCTCCCTCACATACACATACAAAAGTTTGTGTCGGTGTGTTTGTAAAGGCCTGCACTTTACGCTCCAAGGGTAAATACTTATTAGAAATGTGGTTTTTGGGTGTCAGGTCTGTTGTTCAGTGGTACTCTCAGAGTGGGACAACTCTTCTTCTTGATCAAAAAGAAACAAAAAAAGAACTCTGGCTTGATATATATTTTGTTGGACTTCAAGGAAAGGAATGAGGATGAAGAAGACAATAGAATATGGTAACATTAAGAGACAACAGACTCATGCTTTGCTATGCAGGAGAGCCCAGAATGGTAGGAGGTGTGAATGGTGGAGGATGGGAAGTTCTAAGAATTAGGAGTTGCTCCCTGTTCCATGATGGTGTCTATGGGTGAGGGTCTTGAGAAGTGATCTATCCCCGGAAATGTGCAACCCCTCAAAGTGTTCATCTATATAGGGGAATACTTGGCCTAGGTTGGTAGCTGGGTTTATTGGTCCTGATGTTCTGGATATACCAAAGTGTGGATTTGAAGGTGGACCTGGCTGCCTTTGAGTCTACTGCTGACAGAATAGTCCTTGGTTCTATGGGTGTGCCTGGACAAATTATCCTTGTATAGAAATGGTCCATTCTATCACAACAGAACTGTGCTTCCCAGTGGTGTGTTCGTTTCTTGTTGTCAGCTGAGAACAGGTACTTACAGCTCCTTGCAAGGATGCTTGGTCTCCATGTGGGGCTGCCTTGGGGCTACCAGAGCAGCCTAACCTACCCGCTCAGGTTCTCCAGAAAACTATAGGCTCAGAAAGATATTCATTAGCATGAGGCAAACTTAAACGTTAGCTGGAGCCTCAGAACTTTTCCCAAGGAGGAGCAGGCCTGGTTTAGGGGTCCTTTCGTATCTGCAGGAGCTCTGGTGAAATAGTAGTCAAAGCATTTGGGTGCTAACCAAGAGGTCCATAGTTCGAACCTACGAGCTGCTCCACAGGAGAAAGATGAGGCAGTCTGCTTCAGTACAGATTTACATCTTTGGAAACTATATGGATCAGTTAGTTCTACTCTGTCCTATAGGGTCACTATGAGTTGGAATCAACTCAATGGCAGTGGGTTTTGGATTTTTTTGGCTTGTATCTGCAAATGCTCTCTGGGCAAGCAGCTCTGCCCTCACTTATGTTCCATTCAGTCGACAAGATGGACATTGTCCCCAGACATCTATATTCTCCCCTCACAAGGTCATGGTCTGCAAAGCAAAGTGGAGCCTGAACAACCAGTGCCCCCTCTATGGACCTTACCATCTAATGAGACTGACAAAACATTAATACGTAAGGTGAAGTAGATTGTGTTAAATGCCTTAGTAGAGCTACAAAGTACTATATGAGTTTTGCTTCCCCCACTTTTTAAAATCCTATCTGTCATTAAGTCCCTTCTCCACCCTCAAATATCTCCTACATCTGTACTCTTTTGCCTCAATTTCATGACTTTTAATTTAGACCCTTCTGAGCTAGACTACCCCAAGTGTAGTCCAATCTACATTCTTTTGGTGCACCTTTTTAATTCACGGCTTTGGTTATGTCCTCTGCTCTATAACCTAAATAATCTTCTCACTGCTTACAGAATCAAGCACAATTCCTACCTGACTTTCTTTGTAAATGACATCCAATGCTTTTATTTCCAAAATGGTAAATATTTATTATAGTAGTCAACTTTCAAGGTCCTCTGTGATGTGACCCAATCTGCCTGTGTGTTGGGGTTGGAGGTTGTGCATAAGGTGGACACACAGCTTGATGTTGTGTGAAGCACACCTTGAACTCTGGAATTAGAAATAACTGTTTAATCTCATCCCTCCTCTCACTTCTTAGCTGTTTGACATTGGCCCGGACCTCATTTTTCTCATGCTCGGTTTCCTCCTCTGTTAAAGCAGTGTAATAAATAAAGCCCTATCCCAGGTTAGAGGTCAAGACTCCTGAGACAGTGGAGGTGAACGGGCCTTCTAGAGCCAGAAGCTTCCATGATGTCCGGATTCATAGAGGGCAAGGGCAGGGCTGGAGGAGCAGGTGCTGGAGCAAGACTCTGAGGCCTGCCCTGCTTCCTGACAGCTTGACGTGCACAGAACATCTTGGCGCGTCTCCAAGCAAGACGCTGGGCGGGGGTGGGGTGGGGGGTTGATGCAGGCACAGTGGGTGGGATGAGTCATCAGTCCTTCAGTACAAAGGGAACTAGAGGCTGATTGGAGGCGGCCTGGCCCTGGCACCCCTTTCCGACCCCGCTCTGTAGAATGGAGGAGCGGATCCTCGATCCCAGCAGAGGGCGTTGCAGTGCAGCTGCAGGACTGCTGGGCGTGCTGCTCCAGAGGTGGGCGGGCCCCGCCACAGTTGCTGAAGGCGGGTCTGCTACCATTGTGTCAAAGGGAAAAGTCCCGTGGGCCCTGAGGAGGACAAATGTGTGGGGAGCGGCTTAGTTTTTAACAAAGACACTTACTTGTTTTTAACCCACAAGTGAGAAGTATACCTTTTGGTTATCAGTCCCTGTACAGAGAGATAGGGCCAACAGGGCTCCTACTGCAGAATGGCCTTTCTTGCTTGCCCCAAGCTTTTGAGCAGGTATGCCTGAGGCTAGCAGCTGGCTTCCTCATCTTTCCTAGAGAGGGTCTCTGACGGGGTGGGTTTCCCCTTTCAAAAGATGATCTGACTAGGAACTCAGCCCTTGATCTTCTGCCCACTTGAAGTAATGGAAGTTACAGAGATTTGGGCTGATGGCAATGAAGGGCAGGAGAAAGCACTCTGAGCATTTGGTTATCAGAGTTTCAGTGCTAGATCCATCTTGAGGTTGTTTGTATGATCTTGATCGTTTTATTATTCATTAATTCAGAAAACATTTGCAGTGTTCACAGACACTTACAGAAAGCAAGGAAGCCAAGCATGTGAACAGACAGTTACACCAACCATAAGACAGTTTGTGCTTAACACAATGCCATATGCATAGGTGATCTATAAATATTTGTTGAATTAATGAATTCTATGCTTTAATAACTGCACACCTGGATAGGGATTTTTGTTCACTGATGTATCTTGAGTGCCTAGAATAGTGCCTGATAAATAGTAGACACTCAGGAATTTGTCAAATAAATGATAGAGGGATGCACTGACTTTCTGAGCACAAAGAATAGCACTGAATCTATAAGCATATGCTATGCTTGAACCACGTCTCAAAGGAAGAGTGAATATTAGCTAGACACAAGGGCCAGAGGGGTGGATGACAGAGGCAGAGAGAATAGCTTGTGCAAAGACACTGAGTCCTCAGAGTCCTCATCTCTCTGCGCCTCAATTCCCTCCTGGGTAAGAAGAAAAGGATAGAGCTGATTCTATAATCACTCAGATTCTTTTAGTTCTAAGCTTCTGTGATTTTAAAATTAAATCCAGTTACCCAGGTTAGGAGCTTACCAGTACTGGGCAGCTTGGCAGTCCAAAAGATTCAGGTTTTTTATTTTCCACTCAACCCATCTTCAGAATAAAAGCTTAGCAATCTTAGCCACCATTTCTCAATCCCCTTGCTCTTTTACCTTAGAAATATCCCTCAAATCCACAATGCATAAATTATTTTCATCACAAAAGTCAGCACTTAGGTTGTTTATGAATAAAACATAAAAAGACAAAGAAGAAAATAAAAACTACCCATAATTTCACTACTTGATGTTGTTGTTGTTGTTGTTGTTGTTGTTGTTAGGTGCCGTTGAGTTGCACCCGACTCATAGCAACCCCTCCTTGGGTTTCTGAGGCAGTATCACTATGGAAGTAGATTGCCCCATCTTCCTTCCGAGGAGTGGCTGGTAAGTTTGAACCGCCAGCCTTCTGGTTAGCAGTCAAGTGCCTTAGGCACTATGCTACCAGAGTTCCTTAAATATTTTTATGCCTTTATCAAAACACATACACACTTGACCTCATACAACCATGCTGTCACAGATTGCTGTCATGAGTGTGAGTCTTACTCTGTACTTGAGCTGCGGTCATTATTTCTCTCTTACCCTCTGTATGTCATGTCTATCAGCATTGCACATGCAGACAGGCTGCACCTCAAAACTTCCAGGCAACTATAAGACTGCTAGGAACGAGGCACATAAATCCACTGGCATCAATCATTCAAGGGTGCTACGTTCACCTGTGTTTGAGCTGGACACATGTGACACAGTGCTGGCAAAGTGAAAGCCATTATGATTATTTCTAGAAATCAGACAGTAAAGAATAACAACAAATCCACAAAAGGAAAACATGTACCCTTCCACAAATAACCCATGTCCATTCTTATGTCTCTGGGCAGTCACACCATGGTTCTGGTCAAGTGTCACATGCTGTCTTCACATTACTGCTGCCTCTGGCTACCACCACTGTGCTGCTGTGTATGTGTGTGGTGGGGGTGGTTGCTGATCAGCTCTCAAGGCTTCTGCTGCTGCTGGGCCTCACTGGCCTCGGCCACCAGCTCTGGCCACACTACCCAAGCCTGTGGGGCTCTCTTGCCACCAAACCACTTGTGTTCTCATGGCTCAGTGGGGAGGCATGCAACCCCTACACAGGGCACACTCAGGCCTTTCTTACCCTGCCCAAGTGTTACAGCTGTTTAAGCTCCTCTGACAAGCCTCCTGCCAAGAGAAATCTGGCTCTGCCCTGCTGTAGGAAGACTTCTACACAGGATCTTCTAAGGCAACCCCTACATGGGGCACACTCAGACTTCTGCCTTGCATGTGGAAGTGTTCCAGTTCTTCTAGCTGTGCTGACAGATCTCCTGCCCAAAGGCACTTAGCTCTCTCGTTCAGTGGGCCGGCAAGCTCACCACTGTCTCTTCAGTGTTGTAGCTCTCTCTACTGGGTCTAGGAGGTTCTCAGTGCAGGGAACCCGGGTCCCTGATCCAATGGACATACAAAGCTCCAGACTTTTCCTGATGGTAGTGAGGTCTCCCTGAACCTTTATATAAGCAGATTCCTTGTCACTTTCAAGGCATGGCCTTCCCAGTAGGATCACTAATTGACCAATCCCCTCAGTAGACCATAAGTCACTCAATTTGCATAGTCCCAGCCCATCATTTTGTGGGAGTAGGAGCTCTGGTGGCCTAGTGCCTAAGGCATTTGACTGCTAACTAGAAGGCTGATGGTTCAAAACCTCAGAAGGAAGATTGGGCAATCTACTTCCATAGTAATACTGCCTTGGAAACCCAAGGAGGGGTCACTGTGAGTCAGATCCAACTTGACTGAAGTGAGTTTGGTTTTTTTTTTTTTTTTTTTTTGGTACAAGACCATGGCTGGAAAGGGTGTATAAAACTGATTCATTGCATCACACCCTCTGTTAGTTGTGTGTCTAATGAGAAGAGATGTTGGCTGAAACCTCAAAACTCTCATTCCTTGACCAACTGCAGACCATCACACTAAGTCCTCAAAAAATATAACTGCACAGAGGACATATTTTCTGAGTCAGAGCTCTGGACTCAATCCACTAGGTGGCCTCCTACCCCTGGAGTTGGGCTAGATTGCCTGTGGGCTACCAAACCCTAGACAGCACTGAGCAGCTTGGTAGAGAAGGGAATTTATTGCCCCAACTGAATAAGGAAGCCCCCAAAAGTAAACCCATAACCTTAGGAGCTCTGGTAGTGTAGCACCTAAGGCATCTGACTGCTAACCAGAAGGCTGGTGGATTTGAACCACCAGCCACTCCTTGGAAGGAAGATTGGGTGATCTACTTCCATAGCGATACTGCCTGGGAAGTCAGATCTAAATTGATGGCAGTGAGTGTTTGACTTTGAGGGGTAGAAAGATTCTGCATTTTCTAACAAGCTCCCAAGTAATGATGATACTGCTGGTCCATGGATTACATGTTTAGCAGCCAAGAGCTAGATGACTCTCTTTTCCCCTTGTGCATTAAGGGGCAGGTGAAGCCTCCTAAAGGTTAGAGTGTGTGGTCACCCCTCAACCCCCTTCCACAATTGAGGGTTAACCCCTGAGTGTAAATGCTTGGTGAGTGAATACCTCAAGTTGAGGTATGAGAAGGCATAAAGCTACACTCCCACCCCCTCCAGTGACTTGACCATTTCAGTGGTGATATCATCAGCTACTCAGTCACCAAACGGACCTGGCAACTTAGGCATTTTTGCCCTGACCCTGTTTTTCCATTCTCACTGCTTCCATTTTCCTTCAGACACTTGCCATCTATCCCCTGCCTTTCTGCCTATGGTCCCTTCCTCCTCTAGTTTGCTGCCTCTCCCCCAACCCTTTTTGCCAAAATCCAATTTAGAATCATCAGTTGTGTGGGCTCTACGGGGAAGGGTGAGCAGAGAAGGAAAGCTCCTCCTCAGGGCGTTAAACCTCCTTTTAAACTATGAATCTGGCCCATGAGGGTAGATTATTATTCCCTAGAAAACCTAGGCTCAGAGATATTGTGTAACATCCTAATACAGAGAGGAAGTTCAGAGTTGAAATTTGAAACTAGATTTCTCATTTAAAAGCCTAAGCTCTTCACTTTATTGCCCCTTCATTTTACTTGGAAGGAAGATGAGAGTTAGGTGAGTTGTTTAAATTCATTCAGGCAGTCAGGATTGGAGCTGAGACTGGAAGCCCTTCTTCTGACACTGTAACTAAATTTTTAATAGGTAACTCCCTGACTGAGAAGCCTTCAAAGATGGCCTCTAGCCCATAGAATGAAGTAAAACTTCTGAGTCTGGCAGTCGAGGCCTTCCTTGGTCCCCTTTCTTTACACTGATTTCCTCTTATATCTCCCAACACTTTACTGGCCATGCTGAGAGTCTAGGGTTTCTCTCTGCTCCTCCCTCACCAATTATGTTCCTCCCTGGCCTCAGGCAGGTCTTGAATTTTCCCTGCCACTGTGCCTCAACTCTCGTGTTTTTTGTTTTCTCAACCTCAAATACCCTGATATTCTAACTCTGCCTCTTAGACTGTTCCCCACATTTCTAGAGCCAACTTGGGTTCTGACCCCTCCAGAAAGCCTCCTGAAGCTGCCCTCTCTCACAGTGCTCTCCTCTACCCTTAGTCATTAGAGCCTCAAGATCTGAGTCCATCACTTAGCAGTGCTGGGCCCTGTTGGTGCCCTGTAGAGCTCTTCCCCACCTACAAGTGAGGCCAGTAGATGTGCTATAAAAAGCCTCTGAAGCTACACACCAAAGCTTGAGGAAATATTTCCAGAATCTTTCTTCTCCACTCTGAACTTGGTTTTATTACCATGGTGTCCCTGATTCTACAACTCCCTCACTCCTATTAGTGTAACTAACTGGATTCCAGCTTTAATCCTAGTTATGATCTCAGATCCCCCTAATTCCATGCCCTGACTTCCCCCACTTTGTATTCAACTACTTTCTGTGTTCTAGCCTGGATATATTGTGAGGCCTGAGTCCTAATGGCCTCCAGGTAATTCTTTAACCAGAAGCCTTTAGTGCCAGGGATTCTAACACGTCCCAAGTCTCAGGGCTTTTATCTCCCCTCTGGATTCTGGCACGTATCAGAGATTTACCTGGCTCCTGCAAGTCTCCCACGCATCAGGGCTTTACATCCTCCCTAGATAATAATTCCCTAACCAGACTTTAGGGCCGGGGGATTCCAACATGTCCCCCCACGTCTCAGAGCTCTGCCCTAAACCCCTTAGCAACAACCAATCATCTGTGCCCCTTTGCCCTGGTGCTACTCCACCCTATATTTTTCCTATAAAAATGTAATAGTAAGAGAGCACGGGGTCCTTTGCCCAAGCCGCTGCGTCGGTATAAGCAGGGACCCTAGCTTGAGCTAGCAAATAAACTTTCCTTTTGCTTTTGCATTATCATGTCAGTGGTGGCTTCCTCGCACCAACACTCCTTTCCGAACACGGGCTCAACATTTGGTGCGTTGGCCAGGAAAGGAAAATTTAGAGTGAGTGAAGCTGCCTGCGATAGAGAGAAGTTCAGGAAGCTGGCAGGACCAGAATATGTCCTTTGCGTAAGGATACTGGCCCATCAGGAAAGGTTGGACACCAGCGGACACGCCGGATCGGGAAACCGGCGGACGCGCCGGAGGAGTTGGGGAAGGAGCCCTTCCCCAGCTATCAGGCGGGCTGTGGGCACTTTTTGGTAAGAGTAGCCCCCTTCAGGGGAGGGGCGGAGGCATCTCCAATCTGTGGTACTGGAACGAGATCTCTTCTGGGTGTCAGATATTTGTGTTGTCTGCTTTGGTGTCTCTTGTTGTGTGACTACTTGTCTTTTATTTGTTCTGTGTTTTCTTAAAGGAGGTTGAAAT
>NW_006922504.1:455730-456281 GCF_000298275.1 Orycteropus afer afer | reverse complement strand
ACATTTTAGTGTAACAAGATATGGTGACTAACCCTCCCCCATGGCTAAAACCTTTTCTTCCGAATCTCTCTGTTAAGGTGTTAACATCCTCACTCAGGACTAGCAAAAAGGAGAAACGAGATGACCTGAGACCCGAGCAGCTGTTCCACCGGTTTTGCCTGATTCCCAAACTCACCCCGATCTGATAGATCTAGGAAGTAGCGTGTCTCCACCTCCCTATGCCCCTACGCCACCTTCCCACCCTCTCCAAGCTCCACAAGTATCGGGAGGGAGTGGAGCGAGTGCTCCAAGTGCGCCACCTGTCATTACGGGGCCAGCCTCCGGTCTCCGCCCCCACCAGAGGGGCTCTCAGGAAGCTGAAGCTCCATCGTCTACTGTCCAGGTGCTGCCCCTCAGAGTGATAGGCCCACCCCGTGAGGATGGAAGCAGAACCTGGCAGTACTGGCCGTTTTCAATGTCGGACCTGTATAACTGGAAAGCGCAGAACGCCCCCTTTTCTGAAAACCCCCAAAGCCTAATTAATTTGTTAGATTCTATATTGTTTACTCATA
>NW_006922504.1:451596-454210 GCF_000298275.1 Orycteropus afer afer | reverse complement strand
AGACAATGGACCAGCTTTTGTAAGTAAAGTTTTCCATGGCTTAGCCTCGACTCTGGGGGTAAATTGGAAACTACATTGTGAATATAACCCTCAGAGTTCGGGGCAGGTAGAAAGAATGAACAGAACCCTAAAGGAGACCCTATCTAAATTAGCAATAGAAACTGGCGGAGACTGGGTGACCCTCCTTCCCTTTGCGCTCTACTGGGCTAGGAATACCCTGTACACACTGAATCTGACCCCATTTGAAATAATGTATGGGACGCCACCCCCTATTATTTCCAACCAGGAAAAATGTCCCGATGAGTTGCCAAAAGATTTAATCTTGGGGATAAAAACTCTCCAAATAATTCAGAAGGAATTATGGCCCAAACTCCGAGCCATATTCTTTTGGTCAAGATTTATTAAAATAATTCACAAGGTTATAATATTGTGCTTTGTGGAGACTTAAGAAATTTTTTAAAATTATTTGCAATTGATAGAGCATGTTCAACTGTGTAAAGTATCCGAGTTTCTTTTCTGTTTAAACATTATCACTTATTGTCTGTTGCTATGTAGGGGACATGGTCCCTTGTAAAACATTTCATTTAGAGCAGTATTACCAGTGGCTCCAGACTCATAGAAGCACCAGACTTTATAAAAGAAAAGAAAGGGCCTGGGAAATGAAACTTTAGATTCTTAAATAGCTACTTTCTTTAATGTTATCTCTTAAAGTAAGTAATTAATCCAGAGGCTAAAACTTTTGGTTACACCCAACCAAAGGCCCAAGGCCGTTTGCATAGAATGAGATAGTAATCAAAGTGAAGAGATGAACCTGGAATGTCTTTAAAAAGATTATGTGTTTTGGATTATTTGTTTGTCAGAATATACTCCATACTGTTTTTGAGCCAATTAAGAAAATTGTAATCATTAAAGTATAGCATTTTGGGGTGGTGAACACACATAAAATGACTTAAGTCTAGTCCAGACTACTGAATGAAACCATCTTAAGAACTAAGTTGAAAGTTTTAACGTAGCCTGAAAAGCAAGAGGGAGCAAGAGTAGTTTTGCCTTAAAGCAGAATGTCTAGTCGTCCCAGAACATGGAAGATAGTAAAAGTTAAATCTGAAAATGTGTAGTAAGTTATAGAAGGTTTGAGAGAGAGTGAATTTTATTTACCTCAGTTTTAATACCCACAAATAGTAAGTGTGAAGAAACTATGAAGTACATTGAAACTTTGTTAACTTTATATCAGTTTTGGTGGATTTATTCATAGGATGAAAAAAAAAATAATAGTGAATCTTTCACTGCAAGATGTTACACTAACAATATATTTTCTATTAATCATAGTACTTTAGAGGGGTTAAGTAGCATGAACTAAAAACCCTGTCATGACAAGTTTCTAATGGTGATGAGTTCAAGTAAATGTTAACTATTGCATGAAACATATTTAGCCAGTGGAAATGAAAATTGGAAAAGATTGTAAATAGATCATTACAAATGATTTCTCTGCATATATGAATTATACAATTAAGAGTGTGTAAGTCTGCCTTCAGCCAATACTTCATTGGATATGTTAAAAGGGCAAATTAGAAATTAGCTATTTAAAATGGGGAGAGATAAAAGCAGGAAGTAGCTGGCTTACACACTTTCATAAGCGTAGTTATTCTTAGACTGATGGTAAAAGAGATTTTTTAAATGTGAATTTTTGAAGTATAAAAAAATATAGCTAGAAAAGCCAGGGGGTAGCCTGCAGTGTAGTAATTTACTTAGTGTAACTTTTCCACCCATAAGTCTTTGTAAACTCTAAAGTGAAATTTTCTGTAAGCAACTGAGGAACTCCTGATTGCCAAAGTTGTCCACCTGGAAAGAATTCTGTTACTCTCTCAGGTGCTTAGAGTTCTGATGCTGTGATTAGCTAGTTTGACCACCCTTCTGGGCTCAAAAAGAAGCCTCCTAGAGGCAGAACTCTCTCTGACTGCTACTTGAAGAAGACCTGCTACTGAAAGAGACACATGCCCCTGAAAGAAGATGTGCCCAAAACCAAAGATAGTATGAAAATTAGTTAATTCTTCTCCTTAGCTAACATCTCTCTTGTCTGATCTTGCAGAACCAGTCACTATAGGACTAATTTTGCTAACACTTAGTCCTTGTATTTTAAACAGATTAGTCAACTTTGTGAAAGACCGTAAGGTAGGAGTTACTATACAACATATAACAGGAAAGGGCTTATGCATGGGGAAACCCCCCAACGCTCAAGAGCGTTGCACCTCATATACAAAAATAAACTCGTCCTTTAACTGGATCATTCCCAGGGAAGGGGGCTGGTAGTTTTGCTTGAGAGCTGAACTTTTACCCTGTTTAAACTTGAAAGTACTTAATCTGTCCTCAGATCATTGTGTGCTAGTGACTGTTCTGCCCCGAATTCTTTACCACCTGGAGGAAGAGATGTATGTACACTGGGGCAAAACTAATAGATTAAAAAGAGAACCACTCACTGTAGCCTTTACTCTAGCTACTCTGGTTGGCTTAGCAGGGACCATTCTGGGAATAGCTTCTTTAACTGTACAGAATCAAGGCATGAATTCCCTGAGGGCAGCTATAGACGAAGACCTTGAAAGGATAGAAGCCTCAATCT